>NW_015113470.1:256879-344298 GCF_001443285.1 Poecilia latipinna | reverse complement strand
AACCTGTTCAAAGTTTAAAGATTTGTTCAAAAAGATTAATCTGTATTAAAGGCTAAAAATAATCATTTTTCTCAACAATAACAATGTCAATGACTAAGTTACTAAAGGCACTAGTGACAACCATGATCACAGGAATGGTAGAAGAAGGAGGACTGATGAAGGTATCGCTCAAAAATCTCAGCATCCCATGATTTATTATATCAGGTAGGCCTAAAAGTAGCATAGATGTTGTTTGGCTCAGAAGCTTGAAGATCTGCTAATTCGTCACAACGAATGTGCTAACTAAAGATTTCTCTGGTTGTGCAGCACCAAAAGCATAGAATGCATCTCAAAATTCTTCCCTCGGAGATCACAGGTTATCCCCTCACCTTTAGCTTATCAAAGCAATGAAGTCCCTCTTCAAGGGAAGGCGTCACAGTTGGCGCTAATGTGTCTTTAATGCAGCCGGTTAC
Source organism: Poecilia latipinna (assembly GCF_001443285.1). Taxonomy (NCBI): domain Eukaryota; kingdom Metazoa; phylum Chordata; class Actinopteri; order Cyprinodontiformes; family Poeciliidae; genus Poecilia; species Poecilia latipinna. Next base: position 343,846 of record NW_015113470.1, on the reverse strand, counting down.
ACCCGTAGACGTTAGAATCAAAACATTTAAGCAGACCTGCTCACCGGAGGCAGACGCGAACCTTGTAAAAATGAATTATTGATGGCATACGAGGCTCCTTTCTGACTGGGAACAATGTAACCGGCACATCTGAGCTCTTTAAAATCAAGGTCTCTCCGCTCGCTTTCATGTTCTGACGAGAGCTCAGCCTCCAAGCCACAAGACATTCCTTGATTAACCGGTGATGTCCAAGTCTCTTTCTCGGAGGCACCGCAGTCCTGTCGGGACAGAGCACGTTATTGTTGGGATACCTGCATAGCTGCATGATTGGTGTCAAATAAACATGGTACTAAAGCTGCAGTGCTAGAGGTCTTTTTACCTGTAATTATTGCATGGCTAGCTTTCTACTGTGGGACGGCTGCCAGCTTGCTTTGGCTTTTATGGGGCTTCTGGTCTTTTCTTGTGGTTGTCATGCTGCAATTAAAACTGTCTCCAATCGCTGGGTGGCAAAAGGCACTGAGACAGACTCTTGTCTCTCTCTCACACAGACACACATGCAATGTGCATGTGTACAAATGCGCACACACGCAAACACACTGTGGAGTCTCTGGCTGGAGGCAATGGGAAAGCGTATGATATAGGAAAAACATAGTTAATTACATTTGACAGGTATCTATTAAAGTGCATTCTTAGACCTTAGAGGCCTTCACACATCTAATGGAAACACACACTCAACTGCTGCCCATGAATAATAGGGCTTCCAAGCCAAAAGCTTTTGGGTTCCCCCCCCCGCCTTATCTCACCCACATCAAGCATCTGTCAGCGAATAGACAAATCACCACTAATCAAATTCACAAAAGTATAAACCAAGGTCTTACACTGGTATTCAGGTGCTTTTTAATTAGTTATTCAGGGATTCTTTTCACTTTTGAGTTAACACACACTTGAATCCCTCATGAGAAGGAGCAAAAGCTCTCCTGTTTATTACAGACAATAGTGGTGTGATTATAATCACGCCACTTTTCCTCCTGATTCCGCCATCAAAGGGAAGATGTATGGACTGCAGAAATGCCCGAGTTGTGACCTGCAGGGGAAACGTCCACATGCATGGAAAGGTGTACCTGTGTATTAAGGTGGACATAGTTGCTGGCTTTATTCTCTCTTCATATTCTGACCATTTGTCTGTTGACATTTGTGTCCAGTCTTTGCTGTTATTTAATCTAATCTTTGACAGACTTCAAAGATTACTGAAGTCTGTCACTAATCTTTGAAATCACATTTGGACAAATGATAAAAAAAAAATAAAAATACCCTGGGAAACAACACAAGAGGCTGAATGGAATTAAACAATAGAGAAATAATGACTATGTAAATCCAGAATGTGCAACTATGATGCATACAGTCATAATTATTGACATAATATTATTTAGTAGATAAATCTTGTATTGCTGTTTTTAAAAATCGAAACTTTCGTTTCAGTGCATTTAGTAGAAATAAATGCACTGAATAAAATTACAGGTACCACAATTATTGTTCCTCCTGACAAATTCTCTAAAATAAACATAACATACAGCGTTCCTATAATTTTGTCATTGCTGGTTAAGTTCACCAGTCTTCCTAGGAACATTTAAACAGTGTTACATCATTTCCTGTTTCCCCTTAGGTGACACATTAGCCCCTTTTCTCCTGGTCACTCTACATAACAGAATGGAGATGACAGAGAACATGTTAGTCAAGCAACAAGAAAACAGCTACCAGACTAAATGTGCCCATAAAATCAGACCACTATAACTAACATATTATGAACTTTTCTCTCTCAAAAAAAAAAAAAAAAAATGGAGAAGGAGGCTCAGAGGTACTTTATGGTTCAGAGGTACAGCAGGAGCTGTATACAAAGGTTACAGTCCTCAACACCTCTCATAATTATAGTTACAATCCCAGGGGAAAAAATGGTTTCACCAGCAGGAAATCACAATTTGGCAATTCTCCAGTCAAAACTGATAACTGACAGATGTTTGGTTGGAAAGTGAACAAAAGATTTTTGCAAGACAGAGAGAGAGAGAGTGGGATGCTGACAGGTTCTCAACAAAAATGACTAAAACTGAATCAAAAGGTGACTTAAAGTTTTAATTTAAGGATGTCCATGCACCATGTTGACACAGATTTGCATTCATCTTTCATACAATTGTACAAACTAAATGCCACATTTTGGAGGAAATGAAATGTTAATATAAATGACAATGGTTTAATTTTTCAGCAGACACATTTATAGCTACTGCGCTCTACATTAGTCATTCATGTATGCATGGTTTGGTATGAAAAGAATTCCCTTGCATCAGACAAATGTCTTTGGGGTTAATCATTAACGGTAAAACCCAGGAATCGTGTAGTAGTGACCACGATTTCCCGTCTTGACTTAATCTGCTCAGAGTAACTATTTTATGCTAAATGTCTCCATTTAAGTAAAGCCCCAGTACCGGTGTGGGAATTTCCTCCCTGAACCGATCGGCGACATTGTTTTAGCCTTTTTTTCACACTGTTTCTGAGTTTTATTTTCATAAAACATCCCCTCCCACAGCTCCAGGTTTCTCCCTGTCCAATCTCCTATCATTATGAGGGCTAAAGGATCACACACAAAGCCAGGAAAAGATTATGATGATAGTTTTGCTGCCTGCCCCCCTTTGTCCGCATTCCTCTGAAATGAAAGGCGGTGAAAATTACCCGAGGGTTTGATGCTTCGAGTCTTTTGACATCTACCTTGAGGTGCAGGTCTGGTCTTCGTAGCTGTAGGGGGTTTCTCCTTTGTTGTCCCTGTCAAAGAAAAAAAAAAAAAAAAAAAAAGGCCTGGAAAAACAGGGAGTGCCCAGTCCCTTCATGAAGTCGCACACATTTATAAGTCGTTTATTGGCATGGAGAGCTGTTCCTCATGTACTCGCCAGCATTTTGCAGAACAACCGACAAGTGCTCCAAGTGTTAGTTACAGTCACGGACAGCTAGTCAGGATTCACTCTAAGTACCACGGCAGGTCAGGGGGGAAAAGCAGCGTGTAGGTATTTAAATAGGCCATACATCAAAACATTTTAGAGTGACGTGTGTGTGTGTGGAAAGTGCTAATACTCCCCCCGAGCTGATTCCATCCAACCTCCTGCCAATGTCAGAATCCAGCTGAATTTGCTTTCCAAGATGTTCTTCTGAGGTGAAAGCCAGCAGTCAGTTGTAGCTCTGCTGGTAGCCGTTTCCGACGCTTTGGTAGTGTAGCATCAAAGTCGCGGAGCACACATATATTCCGCAGGATTAGAGCGGCGTAAAAGGACAGCCCCAGCCCATTCACTGTTGGCACGGCCGCCACAGCCTCGGCACAAGTGAGTTTTTAATGCATTCCATTTAACTTTAATTACTCCAATCTCTGCGAGGGCACACAGGAAGAAAAGGCCCGGGCGTTTGTGCCGAGCAGATTACCCCACTGCCCTGCCAAGTCCGCGGCGCGCTGCATCCTAAGATAGAATTCAAATTCAAATGTGGGCTAAAGAAAGTGCAGCTGTCACCCCTCTGGCCTGCGAAGCCCCAGCCGGATCAAAGATGAGCTGTCCTCCTCCCCTGCCCGTGTAAAAATGAGCTGTCCTGGCCGTGCCAGTGTCTCGTCCCCCTGGGGCACCTAATCCTCCTCTCCTGACTCCACACTGACAGTCTGAATAAAGGCATTAAACCCCGCAAAATAATTACCAATTAAAACGGATGGAGAAGTCATCAGGTAGTGACTGGGGGGTTGTGAGGATGGCGGGGGAGGGGGGTTGCAGGCAGAGGCTGAGGAGAGGGATGGAGCTGTGGTGGGTTCCTTTCCTTCATGCCAAGAACAACCTGTATTCCTCCTTTATGGGTTATGCCCTTGCAGTTCTGGATGAGTGAGTGACCTTACAGAGTCGTATCAGACCGGGAACAGATTTCTCAAAGCTTTGAGGATGTCAAGGAAAATGTTTGTGAGGCATCCCAACTGAGCCAAAGCTAGAAGTAAGTGTATAAGTTTTTTTTTTTTTTTTTTAAGCTGCTTTATGTAGGAGTAGTTGTCTTATCTGGTGCTATTCCATCTGGGCAACTTCTGCACACGCTCGGGATATTGTGAAATTGTAGAGATCAGTGAGTATTTGTTCGCAGGCCTCAGGAAGTCTATGGAAGTGTGTGGCAGGTACACAAGTGGGTGTGCGTTCGGGAGTGAAGTCCACTGCGCTGCGAATGAGCATGTGTGTGCTCGTACCTGTTGTCGGGTGTTATGGGGGTGTTTGCAGACTAGCGTGCCAAGAGGCCCGAGGCACTAATCCACCAGCGCCGCGCTGCCGAATCCAGGTAAAGTGATCCTAAAGCCTTCTTACCTCTCTCCCTCCCCTGTTCTCCTTGCTCCCCTTTGAGCTCCGACTATTAGCAGTGGCAGAGATCAGACTAGAGAATATCCACTCAACAGACCAGTCTGGACCAGGACCCACAGTTTGACAACTTAATCTCGTCTTTGACGGGAGGCAAAAGACAATAAAATAAAAATAACAAAGGGGGGTTCAGACTTGACCGAGTTCCTTAGAGACTCCTACCATCGGTATGTGAGATGGACTGTATTCCTCTCCTTTATGTAACATCATAACTGTTATTGTTTTAGGGCCTTCTTTGGGTTACAACCAACATTTTCTATGTGTAAAACACATAACAAAATTTTATGTTTATTTTATCTTTCTCCTTATAAGATGTACATATATCTTGAGTGTTTATTCGCCAGACTACACAACTGCTTATCCACCATTTTCCATTAGTATTTGTTGTTTAATCTGTTTGCTTTAGATTTCAAACTTTACATGATTTCATTATGTATCTCTGGTATTTAAATGAATGTATTTTAACCCCTGTAAATGACTTAGTGATACACTTGAGTGATCAGACTTGCTGCATATTTAGAGCTGTTGTCCTGCTGAAGGTAAACAACCAAAAAAAGTTTAAGACTTTTACATATTCTAACAGGAGGCCCTGTATTTAGTTCCATCCATCTTCTGCTCAACTCCAACTAGCTTGCCAATCTCTGCTAAAGAAAAAAAAAATAATAATAATTAATTAAAAAAAAGTTAAGATTAAGGCTGTAGAGAGCCAAATGCAGTGTGAAAAACACAAAAATCCTGCTGAGAGCCACAAACAGAAACTTTAAATTTAACTGTTCTTTGCTTTGCTTGATTGTACCACACTAGCATCCTCCAGCCATCCTCTATAGTTATAGTGTTTCTTTTGTCTTAAATTTAATTCAAAGTGGCATTAAAAAGTCTCAAATATGATTTGCTTAAACCTGCAGATACCCTGGCTCAAAGGCATCACTATTTTCCATTGAGACCTTTAAGAAGTAGACTGATGTTTAAAGTCTGGTTTCACTCTGGAAACCATGCACCATAAATCAAAGTTAAAATGCAAATGAATAATTTCTTTTTTGTCACGCTTCGTTTCATAACCACGGTTGTGTAAGGTGGAGCGCTGCAGCTTTTGCAGCTTACTGCTCTGTTTGCAACCTGCTGCGCCGTTTTACTGATGTTGATCACTTTTGACCTTAGGGAAGGTTTGCAGTGCTGATGTGACTTGTCTTTTGGTTCTTGTACCTGCGCCAGAACGTCCCTGGGCTAAATACACTTGGACCGTGGGTGTTTGCGATGCAAGCACATGCACACATGCTTATGAGTAAGAGTGTGAGTGATGAACAGTGGGTTTTCTTGTTTTTATTGTGCAGTTCTGTGGAACCCGTAATTAGATCTAGATTTAGCCACCCAGTCGAGCACATTTTTTGCTGTCTGTTTGCATCCAGATCACAGGCTACTTTCACCTTCAGCAGGAATTTATACATGATGCCAAAGAGTGTTTTAATCTTTCACTCATTCTCTGTAATTAAACCAAAGATCAGTTGTCGTGATCTGGTCAAGTTATTATCTTGATTTATTAACCAAGGGGCAGTCAGCTAAAATTTTTTTTTAATCTTTATTTCAAGTTATTGCCAAGGGCAGGCCCGGGCATTTTCAGCCTAACCCTTGACCCGCAGTCATCACTTATCTATAAATCTTTTTATGATTTCTTTTCTTTTTTTTTTACCAACTGACATAATTTACATGCAGGTGCAACAGAATAAAATTACGCATAATAACAAGTTATACTTTTCACTCGAGCAGTATAGTTCTGGAGGGCTGTGGAGATGTTTCAGATGACATGTAGCTCACTTTTCCCACTCAGTCAAAAATGCCCAGAAGACACACCGGTGAAAGATTTTGTAAATACAAATTACCTTGCGAAAGTAACTGCACGCCCTGAAAGAGACGTCGATATAATTAATCTGAATTTTATGTAATTGACCAACACTGGCGACAAGCGCGACTGTGAAGCCGAAGGAAAACGTTCCATGTGTCGCAGTTTGCCTCAAGCTGGCGTAGGAGGCGCAGTTAAAATATGGAAGTCAGTTCTCGGCCTAGATGAGCCCAAAGCTGAACCTTTTGGTCAACCCGCTGTACGCTTTCTACATCTCTTCAAACACCAGTCTGAACTGGGAAACATGGTGGTGCCGGCATCATGCTGTTTGACTGATTGACGACATTAAATGCTGCATCACTGTGGAAGAAAAGCTGTTAGAGGACGGAAAAGACTTAAAAGAGGAGCAGAAAAAAAAAACAACGAAAAGCATATGCCCAGTGCTAAACTGGAATGAGTCATTCATGTGTGGGGAATGGCCTAGTCAAAGTCATCTAAATCCAATTGAGAATCTGTGACAAGGCATAAACATTATGTTTTATAGCGTCTCAATACAATCTGACTGAGCTTGACAAAAGAAAAAGAAGTTAAAAATCATTATCTAGATGTAAAATTTGGTGGTGAGCAGGAAAAGGGGGTCAAGATATTAACACAGAGGGCAGAATCCAGATGACCCCCCCTACTCTTCCAAATTTTAATTTCAAAAAACATTTGAAAACCATGTGTCCTTTTCTTCCCTCTTCACATTTCAATGTTATTTTGTTTTGGTCTGTCACATGAAAGCTGCGTTGCAAAGTGTGTGATTGCAAATGTGAAGGAATGTGAAGAAGTTCAAGTGGATAGCAACACTCTTTACTTTGAATGACCCTAGCAACCAGCCAGAGACCCTGAAAGGATAAACAGATATAATAAATTGAGAGGTTGATGGACTTCAGTGTTGCTTTCCACTTACTGTTAAAGTACTTTTTATATACTCAAAATAATGTGACGCAGACAATCTCGGTTTCTAAAGCATCCTAAAGGCAGTTTCCTAGTCTTGCTGATCGTTTCAAACAACTATCAGCAGATCAGAGGGACATGGGATCCACAGAGTTGCCCTATGGACAACATGTACGTTTCGGAAACCAGGATCAAAGTATCAACTTTCTAGCTGACAAATAAATCACTTTTTATCCTTATTTCACATCCATCTTTCCGTGTGCAAGAAGTGCTGAAAAATTCTTGATGAAATAAAACATCGCACACAACCAACAGGCACAACAAACTGCTTAGGAACTTTAGAAACCGATGTGATGTTGCAAACCAATCCGATCCAGTAACCATCCTGCAACCCACTAGTTTTAAGACTTCAGCAATCTCTCGTCTCACACACATCTATCTCTGCTTATTTTCCTCAAAAGTGTCATTTGTGGCATTTCTATGTGCTTAATAAATCACGTGAAACAAACTGGTGGAGCAGCTCTTGTGCAACTGCGGAGTGGATGAGTAGAACCACCTGACACCTATAGATCAAAAAGCAGCCTGATGTCTTGCTTTAAAAAGTTCTACCATGGCTGAGAGACAAATAACTTCACACAGTCACCAACAAAAGGTGTTCCTTCAATCTATTTGATACAATAATTCAAATTCTACTTAACACTGTCAAACTCGCTCTTCTCTTTTTCACATCCACATGGCCGCCATCCAGGCGCGACGACGTCAGCTTGATATTAACATGTTATTGTTTCAAAAATCAACTAAGACCGCTTTCCTTTCCTGCTCTCCATTAAGTCTGAAAAGAAAGGCCTCTCAAATCAAATATGGCACTTAAGCAAATGCAGCGTTCAGTGTGTTTAAAAGTGCCTTTGATAAGGGAGATGAGAAACTTTGTGATACACTAAGGTCGAAGGACAAGTTGATAATTTAAGGAGGGCAAGGAATTCTGTTTTCATCAAAAGAAAGCTTTTGCTAATAGGAAGAAAAGGCCTTCGAGCCTTGTCAAACATCTTCATTAGAAGCCCCACTTTAGTCTTAATGCATCTCCAGTCATTATCCGCGCACAATATGTCACAATCCTCTCCAGCAGGGGAGGGGGGAAAAACACATACACCTTTTCAAATAATTGCTCTGTGAAGGACAAACAAGCAGCGCATAGAAAAGGTGTCATTATTTAGGTGCAATCTCAGGCAAGGCCTCCGAGGCCTTCGCTCCGCCGTGCCATTGTTGTAGAAGGCCACTCGGTGCCAAAGTGCCCGAGTCATTTGGCAAAAAGCAGCGTGAGGGCAAACATGAGCTTCCACTGTGTTTAATCAGAGCGGAAGGCATGATAAACACTTTAAGGTTCACAATTCCTAGTCGAAGTCTAACAGGGCACTATCTGCTTTTAATTCAAACCAACGCTGTTAAGCTGTCGGCTCACAAAACTCTGACACCCTTCAAGGAACGACACCCTCCTCGTTGTCAATCAGTTGTTGTCGGTCTCTGGTTTTTTTTTTCTTCTTTCTTTTTTTCAAATTAATATGCATAGTTAATTAGCTTCTTTCTGTCAGGAAGTGGTAAAATGACAGCTTGCTGAGCTAACCAACATCACTATGCTTGGATGGCTGCCATATTGTCGTCTTTATTATAGTTACTCTCTCCTGATGTCAAATTCAAAACCAGCTCTGAAGAACTGCAGAATTAGTCACCTCCCCTACTGGGCAATAAAGCTGTTTAAAAAAAAAGAAGAAGAAACTGAATATCTTGTGCATGCCATATTAGTGACATCTTTGGACATGAAAGCTATAAAACCCCTCAATGGCGCTGAATGAGACAATTTGTGCAACGGGATGTAAAATTATGTTTAGCATATTTATAACTCAGTTGGAAATTGGTAGCTAGTTTTGGACAAGGGGAATGTTTCTGTTATCTGCCCAGGATGTGACACAGTGAAAATCTAGACAATGTGTCAACTCTTAAAAAAACACAATTGATTAATATGTTTCTGATCATTTTGGTAGGAAAATATTTGCATTGTAGTTTAGATTTGCAGGATGGACTTCATCTGGGGAATGTGTTTGGTTACAAAAGTAAGAGTTTGTCCTGGGTTTTCACTAGATTAGAAAACTTTCCACAGATTGAAAATCAACAATCAACACCCACCTCCTCTTTGAAAATTGACAAAGGCAAATCTACATATTTTCCACAAATTATCCACTACCACTACCACTTCTTTTGAAGAAGGAAGTGGTAGAAGGTTTACAAAGCTGAGGTAAAAAGTTATCTTAAAAAAATACTGACTTAAAAAAAGTTGTTTTTTTAAAACATTTTTAGTTGTAAAGTGCCATATAATCTCAACTCATTTGTATTTGTGTTGGCTTTTGGTATGTGGCACTCAGAATCATTATCTAAGTGCCAAGGTGAGGCTCAACAGAATTACTTTCACAAATTTTCTCTATAATGTTCTGCTTGATATAAATGTGAAACAAGGGGAGAAGTAAACTTTGCTGTTATTTCAAATGCAACACACAGAGATAAATAAAAGGGAAAAAGAGTTTTAAAAAAGTAAATGAGAAAGGTGTGGAAAATGTTTAAAAAGAAAGAAGGAACTTAGAGGAGAGAAAGAAGCATACAGAGAACACAAGACGATACCCTGGAAGTCTGCTTCTACATCTGCAGAAAGAGAGAAAAACAGAGAGCTGAGAAATCACAACAACATATGGATATGTAGCAAACACAACAGCAACAGCAGCATCACTGAAAAGTACAAGGTACAAATTAATACAAGATGTATTTAGTGGGAACAGCAGCCACATGGAGTGTATCTGTAAACACCTGAATCCAAACACCTGTCTGCGTGTGTGTGCGCGTTTGTTTGTAATCCCTTGTGGGGACGATTTTCCTGACATATACTACGTTGTGGGGACCAATTGCTCCTTGTGGGGACCGGAGCCTGGTCCCCACAAGGGGAAACCCTGTTTTTGGGTCAGGGGTCAGATTTAGGGATAAGGTATGAATTAGTTTTGGTTAGGGTTAGGGTTAGGTATGTGATGGTTAGGGTTAGGAAAAGGGTAAAGGTAAGGTTTAGGCTGTAGAAATGAATGGAAGTCAATGGAAAGTCCCCACAAAGATAGCAACACAAATGTGTGTGTGTGTGTCTGTGTGTGAGCACGCTTGTGTATATAAGGTTTCCCCATAAGAATGTTCAATAGCAGGTGTGAGGAGCCACAAACCTACAACACCCCCCCAAAGACCAGAGGCAGAAAGGAGCAGATTAGAGCCCTGGAGGAAGCAACCAGCAGAAACCCCAGGAGGCCGCAGAGACGAGCCCACACACTCCGCCGCAACCGGCTACGCTGGATCAGATCCAGCCCTGGACACAGAGACCTGAGACCCAAGGGCACGCCACTGCCCAGCAGAGGCCTGACAGAGTCATGGCGCACAGACCCCGCCAAACAACCACCGACAAGACACAAATATAAGGTGGTATTATCTCAGATTACAGTGAATTGCAAATGTTCACACATCTTTAAAAAGTTGCTGTTTTTTCTCTGCTGTGTACTTTGGTTTTTGATAAAGTATTTGAAAATATTTTCCGAAAACCTGGCCTTTTTTATTTTTTACAGTTACATGTACAATTTGTACAATGGGTTTTCCATCATACTTTTGATCGACAGCTTCAATTCAGTACTTTATGGATACCAAATTGTTGCAGATGATGACAAACTTCCAGAAAACTGCAAAACAGCTGAAACACTGAGTTCCTTTAAACCAAGACTAAAACCCCCACCTGGTTGGATTTGCTTTTTTTTTTTTTGCTTTTAATAAATGAAACATTGACCAACATATTTGCTGAGTATGTTTCTGGTGATGGAGATCATCAACATGTAATGCTTGTTCAATTGTTGACTGTGTGGTGTTTTCTTTAAAACTTTGTATTTTTGTTGTTGTTTTTATTATGTAAATCACCTTGAACCGCCTTGCTACCAAAATGTGCTTTACAAATAAACTTGATTGATTGATGATTGTTTATATTGAGGCTTTATCTGTCCAAGTGTACAGAAATTTTAGAATTATATATATATATATATATATATATATATATATATATAAGCCTGCACTGAATCTTTACTCCATATACATTCAAATAAGAATAACTTGAGAAGCGAATATGCCGACATGAAGTTAATACCCACGCAATGTCTGCCAAAACGGGAAAAGCAAGGGTAAAATAGGACACTTTTTTTTGGCAGCCCTTCATCTAAAGCATAAAGCAGTGGCCACAAGGGGAGAAGTAAACAGATTAGGAAAGCTATTGACATTTCCCTGTAGCAATGAAGGGGTGTCGAATGGCAGCATGGATGATAAGGTGTACAGGCATTCAGCACCCCCTCGCCCCCAAAACCCCCCTACTCATGTTTTATGTATCTGCGATCATAACCGATCGTGAGAGAAATTAATCAATACCAACGCTGCCACGATGTGTGGATGACACATGCCGTTGCCTACCCACCCCCACAACCCCCACACTGCTGCCTCCTGCGCCCCCCTTCTCAACCTTGCCACACTCCCCCGTTTCTTCACCCCCCGTCTTCATTCTCTTCGCCCCATCCATTTTGATTCGGGGGGCTTGTTGTTCGCCCACGTCTAGGTGAGGGATTTTTACATCCCCGGCGTGCTTGGAGGAACTCCATATGGCCGGGATCAAAGGTGTTGCTGGGTGCATGGTTCTGCTTGGTTGCCAGCCACCGCCGTTAATTAGAAAACAAGATCAGAGGCGGTATTAAAATCCAATTAAGCCCGTATGAACAGATTGCCAAGTGATGTTCACTAATGCATTACTGAGCACCATGCAAATTTTAGTGGCAGCATTTGGCTTTATGTTATGTGTTTGTGTCATTAGGAGTGTGCGTGTGCGCGCGCATTGGGGAGTGGAGGAGGGGGAGTGTACTTGAACGCGCGCCCGAGTGTGTCTTGTGCACGCGTCACTTGCCGGCTATTCAAGGCTCTGTGACATTGCTTGATCTTTTTTTCCCTGATACACAGCGCTAATCTCATATAAACAATCAGCTAAAGCTCTGCAGAGCAACAACACCTATCCTCCCAATAAGATTGGATGATATTGCTTCTCACAATTAAAGCATAATTGAGAATACTGAATTATTGATCCGTCATAATTGAGTTCTCGTCATTTGATTTGCGCAAAGAAACTTAATATGATGCATGGAAAGAAGAAAAAAAAGAAGAAGAAAATCCTACAGAACTGGATGAACGGCTTCGGAGCGTTTGAGTTTTCAGCCGTTTGTCATTTGGTCTCTGTTGTCCACTTAAGGAACGTAAATCCCAACTAAAGCCTTTCCATCTAAATCTTTTTTTTTTTTTTTTTTTTTTTGCAAATCAGAGGTAGCAGTCGGCAGACAAAATTAAACATGTTAAGGAATTGGATGAGGCACATTAAAAATGCACGCATAAAACCATTCGGCACAATAAGTGCCAATTTAGTCCATGAGTTTCATTCACGCAGCAGACAGACAGGGCATCTGTACCAAAGAGTGACAAGTGGATGCAGCTGGTGGCCTATGGCCCGAAGCATCCACGTTATCACAGACGAGAGCTGTTAATGCCGGGGCTGAATAGGAGCCCCTTTTGAGTTACAAAATAGCATTCTGATTAGAAAGCCAGGAAATACACATGTGAAGAGCCGGAAATTGTCACAATGCAGAACCGTGGCCCATTTGGCACCGTCTCAAGCTGGGTATGGAGGAGTGAGATCCTAACGAAGGGATGTGCTCAATCAGACGCATTGAGGTTACTTATATGCTTGTTTTTTGGTTCATTTACAGGAAATGTTCCATTTGTCAGAAGTTTTTTGTTTTTCTTCCTTTCTTCTCCATGTCACATTGATGCTAAAAAAATGCATTGTATGCAGTAGCAAACTTGCAGGTTTGCATGCAATATTTACCAATATATTAAAAAAATATATATTTTAAAATTCCACATTTGTTTCCCATAATTCAAAATTCAAAGAGTAAAGATAATTTTTTTCACTTTTTAGTTAAAGGCGAAATAGTCTCTCAAACTTTACACAGCAGGCAAAACAGGGTGTAAAAACAAAATTGGAATAAAAGATGAGTTTTTGGATGGATGGATGGGAAAACAAAGGATACTCTACCAATGGGAAAAATAAGTACAGTGATTTTCTCAGAAAGCTGTACTACCTGCTAGTCTCTTGTGAAAAAAATGACAGAAAAAAATATGCTCTGATTCATACTCAAACATTTTCACATTTTCACTTTAGCAGACATTTTATTTTCTTTCATGGATGGAATAATCTTATATTTTTATGTATTTAAAAACAACAGAACAGACAGTTTTGTACCTTGCATTGTTGCACAGCCTTTTAAGGTTTGCACAATTTAATGTTTAAATTTAGCGAGGGATAATCAAACTGCAAAAGTAAAATGTACATAAAAAAATCCCTGTTAAACCAAATGAAAGTGGGGTAAAATACTTCTCTACACAACTCCTTTGTAAATGTTTCAAAGACTAACCCTTTTGTTAAATTTATAGCTACATTTTTTTTCTCCGTGGACGAGTAAAAGCAGAAATTAGTGTCTGTGATAATTAATATGTTCTAAGAAGCAGTTCAGCACACGAGCTCACACTTTAAAAACACAAAGTTTGAAGTTTTCCTTCATTTAATTGAAGCAAATTGGAAAATTCTTTAATTCACATGACGGAAGCAACTGATCCATATCTGGGTTTTCATTTCAGGCTGAGCCTCCACCTTCATCAGGATTAATGACTAGCAGCTGCGTACTGTTAACTTGCGACGCTGTGATTGGTCAGTGAAAGACTCCCTCAAATCAGCGATTTGCACGTTTATGTAATTCAGGCAGTAGGAGGCTGCTCATCAAATATGAAGGCTGGCATGGCCTCTTCAAGGTAACAACTAATTTGTGGTTTATGGCTTCTTGTTTTTCCCCTCCTTTCAACTTTAATTTTTTTTTATTAACCATTTTATTCTGATGCTTCTCAATAGACTGTGGCTACTTGTCATACTGACGGGTGGATACTCCACAAAGAAAGGTAAATCCACTTTTTGATCAACCTGGACATGTACAAATATCATGCCTTATCAGCAGAAAAAAAGTGCTAATAACTCCCTTTGCAGCCTTGGATACCCTTGGGGCTTCTGGTACAAACCCTTTTAGTTCCAGTAGGGAGGAAACTGGCCCTGGATATGTTGCTGAAGAGTCTGCTTTCTCAAGTGTGACAAAGTGAGCTGTACAGCTTTATACAGATGAGCAACCTAGATACACTCATCCTAGTGTTCAGATGAGACCAATTCCTGCTCTCTGTGGATCTGATGTATATACAGGACATCAAGCTTCATCTCTGAAAGTCCTGGCAACATGAGCCCTCCAGGGTCATTTCCCATGTTCCAGCCAGGAGAAGCTTCCTACAAGGAGAGGACTTATGAACAAGGAGACTATAACTCTGAATCTGAAGATGGAGGCCCTCCTCCCCAGTACCTTCCTGTCCTGCCTCTAAATGAATTTGCCATTGGTAGCCCACAGGCACGAGGCAAACTTGTAGCTCGATTTCGACAAGGGTGTCCTCTACTTGAGTGTGTTGCTGAGTAGGAGGTATCCTCCAGGCATGTACACGTTTACCATCGATGAAACCAGAGGCAGGACGATGGCCACGTTGGTGAGCATACAGCTCAATGGCTGCATGCTGACCACTAAAAATCTATTTTCCTATAGATTACACACATTGGGAACATATTTTTCTTGTGCTATAATGGACTTTTTTTAACTATGTATTCACAAATTGTGGAACAGATGAGTTAAATTGGAGGGTGCTAGGAAGGCTTGTGGATCAAACCTGTCCCTTACATGCAAGTATTTGGAGTTACATTTTTAGTTCTTGTGCCCTCTTCCAGCTGAGGAATCGGTAAAGGGTTTGACTAGAAATAAAAACCTGATCATATAGGCAGTTTAAATTTGCCAAAGATGTCTAGGGTGGTGGTAAACCCTAGACTCCCATAATGTATTTATTGCCTTCAGTGATTTTTATTTTCCTTTTCCATGACAATTCTTGCTTTTCTAGGATTTCTTCAGTATGAACTGATTTTTCTCACCAGGTTCCTAAATGTTTACCACCTGACTGACTACATTCTGCCCACAAATGTTTATAAGAGTAAATTTTGTCCATTACTCAAGCTACGAAAACCATAGCTTTTGTGTTTTGCTTGAAAATGCAATGTCCTTATCATGGAGGAAAATACCTGTGGCGAGAGACAACCTTGCATTTAATTACTAGGATTTAGCAGTTTAGCACCTTTCTTGAATTTTATAGAGTTCAACATCTTATACTTTCAAAATCAAAATACACTCTCTCAATAAAATTTATATCCATATTGTATTGGCAAGTGTGGGAATAAAGGATTTGGAAAGGCTTAATACATTACTGAAAGCAGAATGGCTTAAAATAAATGCTAACAAGTTAATTTCACTTCAGTCACAATGTCATTGTGACTGACATTCAATATGTTGTCCAGATCTAATTTTCAAATGGTAAAAAAAAAAGAGTTGAGCCCAAGATTTACCACCAGACCCTTAACAGAACCAAGTGAACACAGAAAATGGATGGAAGAATGGAAAGATCCAACATAATCACGATTAATGCCTAGCAGCTGTGCATCATTAACTTGCTGCGTGCTGATTGGACGGCGCTGCTTCCTCGCGACCGTTTATGAGCCTTCCGCAGTGCATCCTTAATCGCAATAGTACAGAAGCTCGTCCAACATGATGACTGGCTCGTTGGCCTCAGGGGAAGGAGGGGGTTACTGCGCTGGTTCGTTAATGTGGAGCGGCTGTAGTTGCAATCACGAAGAAAGGTAAAAATATATTTTTTTTAAAAATCCCCCTCCCCCCAGCTCTGACCACTCCCAGTTTGGGCTAATGGTTTCTTAATACTGTGCTGATAAATTTTTGATGCTAAGAAAGATGTCTCTCAGTGCAGCTGACTAAATGCTGCTTTCCTTTTGTCCTGTTCTCATTCCGTAATAAAGTAGTGCCTGCTTTGCTGGAATCAGATGGTCTGATGCTGTATCGTCTTAAATCTTCCGGGTAACTCGAAAGCCAAATCTAGCAGTCGTGTCCCAAGAGGAGCGTCATCTCCCAACGACCTGGAGTTGGTTTCTGAACCCGAACCGCCTGGATTTGAGTATGTGAGCCCGCCAAACCCTTTTCTTCTTCCAGAACTCCAGCCAGGTCGGCCGTCCTTAGAGAAGGTGTAAGAGCAGGGGACGTACAACTCTGAATCTTCAGAAAAAGGCCCGCTGCTCAGACATGCTGCAGCTCGGAACCAATTGTGTGGCGGTAGACCTCCGCCTGTAACCCAACCTGTACACAGCATCTGGTTTGGCTGTCCGCCGTATTGCCTGTTCTTGCCTCCTAAACCAAAAGGTTTGATTATTTACCCATTTCTGAGAGGATGATCCAACACCTCAGTGAATCAATTTGTGTCCATGGTGACACAGTTCAGACTAAGGCTTCATCCAAGGTTTTAAAACTCTGTTTAGGTAGACTTAAATATTTTGAGCACTTATTTTTTTTTTTGTTTTCTTATTGATAAACTAAAGCCTTTTTCTCCTAACTTTAGCTGATGCTTTCTGGCAGCTTTTACTTTATAGGAGTGTTCTGAGAACTTGATACTCTAAATCAAGTTGAACTTATTTACTTTGTGTTAAATTCAGGTATTGTTTGATTATAGACATTTTACTTTTCCCCACCCCTCCGAACTGATCAGCCTGTCACAGCAAGCAGCAACCTTTTACTGCGTTGCAATTGCATTACAATGACTTTTCAAAAGGCTCATGCTTCATTGTGACCATTTTAGTTTCAACGTGAAGGCATTCAAATGCCTTTTTAAATGTAATTTTTGTAGATATTAAAGTGTTAATTTGCTGCCTGTAGACAAATTAATGGGTTTGTATTGATGCACAAAATGGTAGCATGATGAGCAGACTAGATGTTGATTTGAGAGATTTACAGTAAGACTTGACTTGAATTAGGAAAAATTATTTGTGGAAAATCTCTGCAATAATGTATGTAAACTAGTCTTCCAAAAAAAAAATTTTCTTAAAGGTTTCTAATCTTAGCTGTCATCAACTTCCTCCACATGGATTTGCAGTTTAATGCAAAGAAATGGAGGACAAAGCCACACATTGGAGGGGGCAGAGCTTGAATATTGTGATTTCTATAGCACAGATGGTGGGAGTGGGCATGCTCAAAGTGGGCCTCCACATAATTAGTATTAATGTTCTCCATTTATCTGGTGTATATGTATGTTCTGTGGTACAGCTTAAAACGCTGCACCTGTGAGTTGTACTCTGATTTCTCCATATTGTCAAGTTCCCAGTGTGAGAAGTGGCTTTTTTTTTTTTTTTTTTTTTAAAATTGTTTTGACAAAAGCATCACTGAGATTTAATTCAAACAAATCAAACCTACTATTGAGGTACTTCATAATGTTTGACTCTACATATCTGAATTCAGAAGCAAACCTCTGTCCTTTTTCCTCATCAAAAATCAAATCCCTTTGTGACTCTTTGGTAATGCTATTGGTGTTTCTGAACTGAGGTCACAATATTCTAAACAAAATTAATAAAATTTTCTTGGACTCTGTAATCTTGCATAACAGGAATCTGATTGTCCAATCAGATTTGGACAATTTTATGTAATTCGATAAAACTCCAAAACTGTAACTGACTGTTCTTGCTCTGCTAAAGCTGCAACCATTAAAACTTCCCTCACCAATGGCTTTTTTTTTTTAAAGCCAGGGGACAAAGAGTGACCTGCAGGATAGAAGTGGCAATTACATCCAGTCAGATGGCCACTTCACACACCTGTCACAACACAGATGAACCCATCATAAAAGGCTGCAGAGAGAGGACAAAAGTGAGAAAATTCCCCCAATGTGACCCTCCAGCTTCTCTGTCTTTTTCTCAACTATTTAAGACATAAAAAAGGGTAAATCCCAAGATAATTTGATATTTCAGCTCCTCTTTTTGCATCCTGCCATAGTTTCCTGTTGGTAGACGTCTCTTCTTCTGAGTATATGCCTGAATATGGAGTTATTATTGGGTTAAAAGCATTTCAGCATTTACAAAGGGAATTCATGACACCTTTTCCATTTCAGTTTCCTAGACTGTACTTCCTGATGGCAACACATCTGAAAATTTACATATTTAGGTGTTTGGTGGCGCTAGTGGCCTTTATTGACAGAAGTTAGATGGGAAATGGGCAGAGACAGAAGACATGCACCGGAGTTCTCAAGGCTGGTACTCAAACCACTTGTGTTGAGAACCAACAGCCTGCTTAGATGAGGCGTCTACTTTGCCTCTACGTCACGTACCATCAGGTTCTCAATTGGGCGATTGTAGAGCATGGAAGAAGAACTTTTACCTAAACCGTTTCTTTGTAGGTTGGGATCTGTTTCACGTAAGACGAACCTACAGCCCAGTCTCAAATCTCTTGTTTTTTTCCTCAAAGCGTTTAGCTGGTATTCTCTGATTTGACCAGCATCCTTGTTCCTGCTGAAGAAAAACATTCCCACATCCTAATGCAGTCACCACCATGTGTCATACAGTGCAGTGTTCCTTGCTCTAAATGGTTGATTTCTGATCTTAGTTGGCCTTGATTGAGCTTTTTTTTAGGGTGTCACAGTAGAGGGGTGGGGTCAGTAGATGTCACCTGCACTTCTCAGGTCTTCTTCAGCTATACCCTACTTTGTGCTGGTGTGCATATTGTATTTTATGTTTGCAACATGCAGAAACATGGACTGGTTCAAGAAGTATGAACACTAGCAAGACATCACATCTCAGTGCGACTAAAAAACGATTTGACTGTTACATAATCAAATATTTTGTCACCAAACGTCATTTATTTTCAGTTTGAGTCTCCTGACTCCTGTAGACAATGGAGAAATGACGTAAAGTATGAAGCATTTCTTTTGCTCGTTCACCTCAGCACGGTGCATTTTTAATGAAATCGACTCATCAGATTTAGAGCGTGGACAAAAAAGCAACTATATAAAGTCTTCCATTAGAAGGAAAAAAACCGTGAGAGATCGGATTCAACTGTCAAATTCATCTGCTTAATTCTGGACTTGCATCATTAATACACAGGATGTGTGGAGACCAACGTTCAAATCTATCCCCCTCCCTCAAACCCCGCCATAGCAAACAGACCAATTGCCTTATGATTAACGCTCAGTTAAAAAAAAAAGTGATGGCTTAAAGAAGCTGGAGGAAAAGCTGCCCAGTGAAAGATGGGTGTAAGGCGCACTCTGTAATTAAGCCAGTCTGCACTTGATGAAAGCAGATCACACTGGCGGGCCATGGCTTCACAGCCAGTTTGTTTTTACGACATAATTACAGTCCAAATCCAATGAGAAGATTTAATATTGCACCGCAATGAACATGTGTCCAATGTCAACAATGATGCTGACCTCCCTGGGGCAAGGTGTGTGTGGTGGGGGGGAGTAGATCACGGGCGTCAGGAAGCCTAGAGAAGAGTTTGTTTTTTTTTCTTTTTTTTTGCCCCCCGCACCACCCTTACTGTCTACCTGCGTCTGCACACACCGCCTGGGAGGTCTGACACCGGTGGAATCTTATGGACAGAAAGAAGAAGGGGGGGGACTTTAGGGAGAGGGAAATGGCAAATAAAAGGATAAAAAAAAAAAAAGCAGGGAGAAGTGAGGTAACGATGCGGAGAAGCAGCAGGCTCAAATGTGCAGACAGGGGAGGGTGTGGCGGCCGCGGTACAAAGATAAATAAAAGTTTTCGCTCGATGCCGTCTTCACGGCGGGGCAGTGGCCGTTAGAACAGCAGTCACGGCTGGCTGAGCCGCTGCAGCAAAAACGACACGAAACAAAAAAAGATGTACTTTTCATTACTTCAGGTGTTTTTACTCTTCACTTCATTTACTTTGACTCAAGAAGCTCACTGCAAAAACACGAAATCTTACTGTGTTTGGTCAAGTTTCTAGGTCAGAAAATCTTGGTGCACTTGAAATAAAGTACCTTCAGTGAGATATGGGAGCTTATTTTAAGTAAATAATTCCTTAATCTTGATGAAAAAGTACAAGTTGACTTATAACGAGACATTTTTCTCAAGCACTACTTTTCAGTCAATATTAAGGAATAATTTACTTGAAATAATCTATATCTTGCTGAAAAGTTACTTGAAACTTAAGTTTTGTCTTATTTCAAGCATACTAAGATTTAGAAACTAAAACAAAAATTCTTCTGAAGATTTTGTTTTCACAGTCCAAAACAAAAAAAAGAATCCATCTTGCTTAAAAGCCAATATTGTCCTCGTACAAATTATGGGATGGTCTAAATATAAAAGAGGAGGTACTGAAAGTTTCTGTTTTTGAGATGGGAGTTGTTTTGATGCTTTGTGACATGACTCTGATGTAAATGACCAAAACCTCCCAGAAAGTGGCTTCAGTGTGTTCCTCAATCTGAAAGGGGGGAAAAAAGAAAAAAAAAAAACTCAGTTTCCTGCTCTTCTCCATACGCAATGCAACCGCAATGCCTTTGTTCCTCCTGGTCAGATTCTACCAGAAGAGGGAACGGTCCCAGGCGACAGCCATTGACCGACCATGATTGACCACACTGCTTTCTGTTTCCTGACCAACCTTCAGCTTTTTTTTTTTTTTTTTTTCCTCCTCTCCCCATCCCAAACTTTTCAGCCCCCCAAGTGTTCCCAGGAGCAGCCAGCTGGGCCACATTTGCTCTGGTGGCTGTGTCGCCGGGCGAAGCCCAGTCTGCTCTTTGGGCGGGCAGCGTCATATGACCGAGTACTGGTCAGGGCCCTAAGATTAGTAACTTGATATCCACAGAGAGGCCATGAGGCCTGAGCCCTGTGATCCAGTGGAAAGAAGGGTCTCTGTGGTGACTTTGTGGTTCCGTGCGGCCCAGAGCGTGAACCACAATCCCTGCTGACACCCTCTTCCCCTCGAGGACGTGGTTTTACTCCAGATCGTGATTTCCCATTGCCGCGACTCTCTGTCTGCGATTGTAGGTCTCTATCTAGGACTTTCTAGCGAAGAGGATGCAACACATCCTCCGGCAGTGCTTCCTGGAGCCACTTTTCTCACATGGAGGACACACGGAGGTCCGCAAAAAAAACAACTTATTTTAGTTCCCAAGTGACATTTGAGCTGAAACAAATGGTTAGAGGGCCAGAAGTAACCAACTTGTGCGTTTGAACACAAGTTTACATGCAGTCGTCAAGGGCATGCATGACATATTAATTTGAAGCTTTTTAAGATGCATTTGAACTGTTCTTTTTCAGTTCAGTCACTTGTTTTTTAAAGAGGAATTGGGTGCAGATGCTTGATTTTGTTCTGGACTTATTTCTACCAGCCCAGAATAAAGTTATCTACACTCAAATATGAACACCATATTTGGTAAATGTCCTACAGTGGACACGTTGTCATTACCACTGAGGACAGGGTTATTCTACATCACATCTTTCTATTATGTGTTACACTTTAATGTACTTTGGAGTCAATGTCCAGCTGGAAAACAAAATTAGCACAAATGAAAATGATTTGACCCAAACTGTCGCTCTGTGGTATGATTTATGATTCTTGAGATCAACATCCTAATCTTTATTATGCTTGTACAAAAAAGTCAGTAGTTGCACTTCCATTACAAATGTTCCCAAAACATCGTTGATCTTCTAATGTCGAAAGACATTGTACGTGAATAAGTGTGTTCACATGAAAAGCTATTAAAAAAAACATGATGCACCATCGTCCTTCCACCTCTTCCTGTCTTCGTCTTTTCCACCAGTAGTAACATCCGGTTGTTGATCATGTGACTCGTGTGATGTGTAAAAAGCTTTTACATTGCAGTTTTGCGAAATGCACTGATTTTGATAGTGTGGTGGTTTTTCATCTAACTCGAACTAACTTTTTTTTTTTAATCAGAAAAGTTGGTGTTTTTTGATATTGGCACATTTATTTTGAGCAAATTTAATTTTGTAATTTCAATTTGCACAGTTATGTGGTCAATGGAAATGGCTAATATCTGCAGAGCAAAGAAGAACATGCAAAACGCACAAGCTTAACTTGTGTTGGTGGCAGTATTATGTTCTGAAGCTGTTTCACTGTCGTGGTGTAAAAGTGGTTAGAATAATAAAAGTGAAAGACTATCTTAAAACCTCTTTCATTGACTTCACCTCAAATCAACAGCTGGGCTGTTGAAATTTGAAGGCCTTGGGGGTTTTCCAACATAATCTGCTTTTGGATCCTGACTTTCTAAGATCGTCCTGACCTCAGGACTGTGCTTAAAAGTCGAGTTTGTCAGGAAACCAAGTTTTTGTTATTCAGGATTTCACTACATACAAACATTAGTGGGGCTGTGTGTATATATTTGAGCCTTTATGTAAAGTTCCAGGTCTGGGAGGATTAGAAATGACAAATTCAAACTTGTGAAATGATTCTTGTTTTAAAAAAAAATTAAGTTATGTGAGTGATATCAAAATGAAGAAAATGGCTCAAATCCCTAACAGCCCTGAAAAAGACATCTATGGTGACGAGTGTTTGCAAACTGTACTACTGTTGCCCTTGTTGTTTGTAGCAATTTGAGCAGTGAAAACAGATTAATAGCGCACACTGTTTGCGTTCAAAACTGTAAACGGCGTACTGCGCCGAGCAAAAAAAATAAAATGAACTGTGCTCGAGCAGTTTCAGTTTGTTTTTACTTGTTTTCAATTATTAAAAACATCAGTAAACACTGAGCCAGTGGAAAGTCATGCCATCCCCCCGCTGCTAAGTCAATACTCCTGCTATTGCTCGGATAAAAGCTGTAGTAATTTGATGTTCTCCTACAATGTGCACATTTCTGCTGACCAGAAGCCCCCACCCCCAAATCATCAGCATGGAGCCCAGATGATGCCTTCAGGCGCAAACATACATATGCAGAAAAAAAAGAGAGTCAGAAGTTGGGGAAGCTGCAAATGCTTTTAACATCATCTGTGTGGGTAATTTATAACAGATACTTCTGAAGCAATAATCACATTTTTAGATAGAATTTCCATTCTGAGGGCTTTCATGGGTTGCTGTTTGTGGAAAGAGCAGCCGAGCGCGGAGAACTTCTCCGGACTTACCTTGGGGAGAAAAAAAAAGAGCTTGGATTTGAGCATTTGAGCCTCCTGACTGTTTTCTTTCTGCCCCGTCTGCACCCTATTGTCGTCTTCTCTCACTCCTATTGAACTCCCTCTCCCTTTCCTTGCGCAAGCGCAACAACGCCCATCCCGTATTTTATTTTATTTTTCTGCAATCCAATCCAATGGCCTGCAGGCTTGAGTGAGGACAGACTTGACTGTTGTTGGCCTCATCTCAACAAATACCTGACGGCTCCCCCACGCTCATGCCAGGACTCATTTCTGAAGTATGAGACGGTCGGCAACTGCTTTCAGGAATAAACCTCATGAGTCACATTTAAAGGCGTCTTTGTTTTTATTACTCCAGCGTCTTTGTTCTCGCATTAACACTGCTCTGAAGCTTAGTTCACCTGAATGCTTCCGTTTGAGGGTTTTTTTCCCCCGTCTTTCTGGTGAAGTGCTAGTGTTGGATTAAATATAATGGGTTGACTTGTCTTGTCCAAACTCATTCCTCGCTGACAATGAGGTGAGAATTTATTAAGAATCAAACATAAGATTATCAACACGGATATCAGCAGAGATTCGTTCAGCTGTTCTTCACTGCTGTTATCCGGTTCTTTATTTGTGCAGAAATCCTGATAAGTGCCTTCATTAAATAAATATAATTATTTGACTGTTATTTCCCACTTAACTGCAATTAAGCATAAAACTGTTACCATGAAGTGAAAGTAAACTTATTAAACAATTAATTGATGTTCATCTCTTTGTCTATTAATCATTTCTCACCTGCTTAAAGGGACAGTTCAGAATTTTTAATTCAGGTTCTGTGGAAACGCTGTAAGCAGTTGCTTTGTGACCTGCAGTAGGTTCCTGTTTCGGTGACTTTGTTCAGCATAAACCCAGATAGCTTGGTTCTGTTGACGTTTCCTACGGCGAGTCCAAGAGAAGCTTCCATCAAGGTGGATTTCTGCTGCATTAAAAATAACCCTTAAAATGGCTGCAGTGGTTATTTACAGAAACGAAAAAGACTGTTTACAAGCGAAGTGAAGGTGGGAGGCGGCGCAGCAGCAATAATCTTCCTGTGTGAAACGCACAGAAAAAAGAGGAGCGCAGGAAGTACTTCCAGTTGAAGTAAAGCATCTGTTGGAAAAGCCAACGATCTTTTCCTGGATTAAGAAGGCACAAATTTATTTACTTTAACTGGAAACGCTTCATTTACCCTGTTATCACTATGTAGGTCTCCAGGGAGCACTATTGGTAACGCTGAATACCTTCCCAATGGAAACACAGAAATGACTTAAGTTGATAAAGCAGAATTTGTCCACCGTGTTTTTGGCTCCTCATGGACTGGTCATTAACTTCGTTTTTCTGGATATATACGAAAAGAAGATCTTATTGGCTGCAGGTTGGATATCGATCGTCTCTAATCTATTCTCAGAGTCTTGTGTGGTCAGTGGGTGAGTCAGGTGAAGTCCTCTGCAGGGGCAGCTCTTACAGACGTGGGACACACAACACACATACACGCACACACATACTTGTTTAAACCAAAGATTTAAACATGTCAAATCTTTGGCTTAACATGTTAATTGTTGGTTTAAAGATTAACCAAGGATTAAAGGCATGCATGACTAAAGAATGTTTTTTTTTTTTTCTTTTCATTTTGGCATTCTCTGATCTTTGATCTTGAAAAAAAAATTCAGGTTTTAACATATCCACAGAATAGTGGATGTATGTACGTTTTATAATGCCCTAACTACGGAAAATCAAGTTGAATCTGCAAATGTCAAAGAACAGCGGTTCAGAATTTGTGAAGTCACCTTCTCAAGAATTTTTCTGTCATACATAACTACAAATTATTTGTGGAAATTTCATCTGTGTGTTAACAGAAAATGTAGCTTTAGGGACTGAAAAGCTCGGCGCAATGCTACTTGACATGGTACTGGCTGGCATTTGCAAAGCAGCCAGTCCAAGAACACATTTGAAATAATGCATAAAAGAAGGTAAATTTGGTCTTTGAACTATTAAAACATGGAGTTATAAACATTTTTAGAGTATTTGCTGGTCCTTATCTTCCACAAATACCAGGAGAGCAGTATATTGCAGAATCCATTTGTAAGAGGGGTAAATCTGTTGGGTTTTATTTACTTCGCTTAGACAGGGATTGATCATTCTAATGTCTGTGTATGATTTTGTAAATAGTTTTGATTCTCTATTTGAGTTTCAGACAAAAAGCTGAAAAAGCTTTACACAGAAAATGTTTAATCTTAAATCCCCCAAAAAACTCGAGTTATAATCAAGTTGAGCCATGACTCATTTCTAGTCAAATATTGTGCAAATCTGTTCATTTTATACGCATGAAAATGGCATGTCACGTGTTAACGACCTAAAGGGATCTCTTAGGCACTCCACATAAATTAAAAATCGTTGTGAGTTTGCAGAAAATTGAGGAAATCTCCAGAGTTTTTTGGGGGAAGCCTAACAGCTAGTCAGACTCACCCTCCACTGGATTCAGCACATCTTAACTGCTTGGAACAGGGGTGTTCAAAGTGTGGCCTGCAAGCCATTTGCAGCCCTTGAAATGATTTTGTGAGGCCAATCATCTTTTTTTCTTTTCTTTTTTTAACCACAAGTAAGAGAACATTTACTGCCAATAACTTAAAAAATCTGAACTGCTGCTTTGCTGGGCAGACTGGAAAGGAAGGAAGCTGAAGGAAAATCCACACATGCTGGGAACGACGTGTAAACTCCTCAGGACAAGGTCCAGATAAACCGAGAGACTAATTGGAGACCTTGTTTTACGACAAAAGCGCTGATCATAACAGTCTCCAGTGTTTCGGGAATACATTTTTTAAACTAAAACAAGTCAGAAGAGCATTTAAACATTATGTGTAAGTGTTGCATTTCCAAAGTCCTTATCAAATTTTCATAAAACCTGGATTGCAGTCTGAATAAAAAGAGATGGTTCTCTCATAGAGCAATTGCAACATTTATTGAAGTGTTGGCTTTCTTGTATTGATTTTTCAACACATTACAAAAATACATATATGTTCAAAACAGCAGATGTGTACTGTTCTGAAAACACTTTTTTTTCACAATGATGCACTTCCCCCCTCCCCCCTGCCGCCCTCAAAACAAAAACAAATAAAAAAAAGGAACAAGGAAACTTTTTTTTTGTACAAAGAGTGTAGGTGAAAGTGTTGAAAAGTGAAATATGAAAATGTATCCAAAAAATTACAGTTGTAAGTGCCATCACAAGACCTTCAACCAAACATGAGGAGAAGACCATGAAAGTCCATGAAGGTCCTTGAAAATTGATTTGGAGAAGAATTCCTGCACGAAATCGCCGCGCTCGCCTGAAGGTTTTTCCTTCAGTTCTATTTTCCTCCGTTTTCTTTCTTTTTTTTTTTTTCAATCATTTTGTTTTACATCCACTAAGGATAGCTCAAGAAAAAAAAAGTCCAAAAAAAAAAATTCTTTATATATATTCATATATATATATAAAAAAATATAAAATCAAATAGCTGGAGTCAAAAGTGACATCACTGTTGTTCGAAAAATAAGGAAAAAGAAAGTATCTGCCGCGACTGAGCAATTTACATAATTTCCATACAGTGAACAAGCAATCATACAGAAACACATTAATGTAGGTAAAAACCCCTCCACCAGGAAAATTGTACAAAAACCGCCAAATTATCGGAGAGAACGTCGGAGAATGGAGGAAAAAATAAAAAAATGAAAACACTTTAGTATCATTGTCAACACTAACACAGAGTATTTTCTTAAATGGCATACTTCAACACTGTAAACATCTTGTTAGACTGAATGTCTGTGTGTGATCTGGGGTCTCTGTGAGCTCTCCGCTGTTCCATTGTCCGAGTGCGTTTGCACGGCCTCGTCTTGGCCTGGCTCTGAACGGGGGAAATAATACACGACGTGTTTAAAAAGAAATAAAATTTAAAAAAGCACCTTGATTCCTTTTCTCTCTCTCTTTTCCTTTAATTTTTTTTTGCATTCATGCAAAACAATATGTAAGCAAGCTTCTCTTCCACCAGTTGTGTCGATTCACCAAAAATATAACCTAACTACGTAGCTTATGCAGAGCTCTCATTGTGACCGCAACGGGTTTTTTTCTTTCTCAGATTTGCCAGGGCAAAATAACAAAAAACAAAAAAAAAAAACAAGAAGAAGAAGAAGTGAGATTGCATTTAAAGCACAGCATATCTTTTTGTTCTATCAAAGCAAAGTGGTGCAGATAAAACCTGACAATAGGCCAGAATGGTAGGTCAAACTTTCAAGTGATTATGATTTCGATGGCTGAGGATTGCGGCACTAGAATGAAAGATGTAGCCTCGTTCTCCTTTCATGTGGCTCCGCTGTCTGTCTCTCTCCCTCTCACGCTTGCTCTGTCTCACTCTAATGGTCTGTTATAAGATGTGGCCAGTAGATGTGCATTTGGGTACCAAAAAAAATAAAAAATAAAAATACATGTTTCATATGCTTCCAATTTCATTTGAATGACTACTCTCCACAGTCAAGGTCTTGCGCTCTCTCTCTCTCTCTCCCTCCATTTCTTTCTCACACGTCTTCATTTCTCAGCTCCAATTTTTCATTTTTGCCACAAGAACAGCCCCTACTCAAGGTCGCTCGGCCATCCCCTAGTGCAGCTGTGCTCCAAATTATCATAACTCATATGGCTTTTTCATTTTTTTTTTTGTTTTTTTGTTCAAACAGACTCATTTTAGGATGAACGATGCAGAAAATAAAAAATAAAAAAACGTAATCCCCGAAAGACACGTACGGGCACACTGTCTCAAAAATCTGCTACAGGGAGTTAAAGCCCGCCTCGTGTCGCCGCGTGAGGCGACTGAGCGGCCTTCCCGTTTAAAAAGCAACTCTTAATGCATGAGTCTGAGATGGCGGACTGTGAAAAGATGCCATCAGAGAGAGGGAGAAGCTCGGAGCGGAGAAACGCGAAGGGACGTGAATTTCATTTCATTTGAGAACCAGGTTTTTTTTTTTTTGGGGGGGGGGGGGGTTAGTGGGGCGCGGTCGTCGTGGGATATAGGAAGTCAGTTCGGGTCACCGAGATGTTCCACATCAGACACAGGAGGGAGTGGTTTTTGACAGGAGAGCAAATTTTGCTCAACAAATGAGCTTTTGACAGTGAACTGGGGGTGGGCTTAATGAAGAAAAGAAAAGGATGGTAGTTACATGTCAGATATGTAAGCAGCTGGTTTTTTTTTTTTTTTGATTGTGTAGATTTAGGCCATCTTTCATTTACAGTCAGGGCTACTTTAACATATATATATAAAAAAATGAATATTTACAAACCATAAAAAGGACTGTTCCCATTCTCACATTAATCACAAGTAGTCTTAACTTATTCAACATATTAAATATGGTGGTTTAATCCTACATTAGGAATGTACTGAGCATCAGTTTAAGGGTATCTCTGTTAAGTGCAACCTTTATTTACGTCCTTTTTGCAGCAAGGACACTGATACAGTAACTGCATTTTGAAATTGTTCCAATGTTTTTTTTGTTTGTTTTTTTTTTTTTTTTTTTTGCCATTTCTTAAAAAGGACAACGCTCCCTGAATAAATTAACACCAACTTACCAGATCTCTAAGATAATGTCGGATTTTTTAAATCCAGAAAGGATGTTTTATTGTCAGGCAGACATTCAGTGCTTTAGGCCTGTATGAGGGAATGGATTGTAATCCGCTGCTGCAGGTAATATAGAAAACAAATCTTTTTTTTCTTTTCTTTTTTTTCCCCTTTTCTTTTTTTTACTTTTAAAAGCTAACTGCTTCACACAAATTTACTCTCACAAGATAACAAGCTTCCTAAAGGAAAAAAAAAGTAAAACATTGTATTCGTGGTGACGTCTTCTCAGTTATAGCATTTTAGAAAAAAAAGTTTCTTTTTAGAACATTTCAAAACTAACTCCATATGAAATCCCACAAAGATTTACCTGCACATGCCAAATATCATTACAAAAATCCAATAAATACAGAAATTATTGCACAGTAGAAAGGCTCCATAGATTCCTAACTGATAAAATCCTCAGACTGTTTGCCATAAAACACCCAGTTGAGTATTTCAGACAAGTTATTAAAGTTTCCATTTGGTAATATTCTCAGGTGGCAGTTTCTGTGACAAGAAAAAAAATGATAAACATCAATCAATCTTAATTTGTTTTGTTTTTTTTCTTTTTTTCAAGAGAGTGATAATCCAGCCAAGCCCCGTCACTGAAGAAGTGGTGTTAGGATTTATGTGCGTGTATGTGTGTAATTGCGTGTGTGTGTGAAGAGAGCGCACAGATGTGTGTGTACCGTATACCATATGCTTTATAACTTATCGCTGGTGGCTTAACCTCTGTCCGCTTGCTCCAGTTTGACCTCACTGGCCATCAAATGTTCACCGTGCCATTTCTTCATGTGTTTCTCCAGTGTGCTGTAGACACTGAAGGGCATGTGGCAAATGTCGCATCGATACACCTCCTTCCCGAACTGACCGTGGGTCTTCATGTGACGCGTCAGCTTGGAGCTCTGGGCGCAGGCGTAGCTGCACAGGTCGCACTTGTACGGCCGCTCCCCCGTGTGGCTGCGCCGGTGGACTGTCAGGTTGCTGCAGTTCTTGAACACCTTGCCGCAGTATTCGCAGGTGTCGTTTCGCTTCTCCTTTGAACTGGGAGGCCGGCCGGGTCCCGGTCCGCGCAGGAGGTGAGGGGTGCTGCTTCCGCTGCGCCCCGACGCGCTGCCGCCTTCTATCAGCTCCCCGGGTGGAGTGGAGAAGCGCAGGCTTCCCGTTTCCGAGGAGGAGTGGTCGGAGGAGGTGGCGAACGGAGACTGGCGGGAGTCGGTGAACCCCAAGAAAGGTTCTCTGATGAAGTGGCGGGAAGCAGCGTAGCCAGCCAGAAGCTGGGAGTAGACATTTTCTGGGGATATGAGGGGTATGGTCGGAGGAATATCCAACTGTTCTTTCTCTATCTTGATCCTCTTGTTGTTGGAGGGGCTCGGGCTGGTGATGGGGGTGGGCCTACGCTGAAAAAGCCCAGGAAAGGACTCCACTTCACTTACACTGATCCTGCCATTCATCATGGGCCTAATGTCCTCTTGCTCCTCGCGCTCTCTGTCTGGTTCCCTGTCATTTTCTCTCTCAGCTTCATTCCTCTCCCCACTGTCTCCATTAGGTTGCCTCTCCAAGCTTCTCTTGTTAGGGTTAAGTCTAAGGTGATTGTCCAGGTGGTTGTATGGGTGCATCATGCCCACCCCGCCATTGTCATTAACTCTGTCCCCACTCATGGGTTTCTCCTCAGGGGACTGTCTGGGACCATTTTCTCTATTGTGACTGAATTCCTGGGAGTCCTCACTCAGGTTGGAATCTGGTCGACTCCCATTCCTTAGCTCTTCCTCCTCCTCCTCTTCTTCCTCCTCCTCTTCTTCCTCATCTTCCTCTTCTTCCTCATTATCCATCTCCATAACCCTCACATCGCCCTCTCGATTTTTTCCCTCACCTTCTCCTTCCTCTCCCCGACTCCCCTGTTCTGGAGAGCCCGTCATGTTCCCAGACTTGTTGTGCATATGTGTTTTCATGTGCCTTTTAAGTTTGCTGGCTTGGGAGCAGGCATGGTCACACAGATGACACTTGTAGGGCCTCTCTCCTGTGTGACTGCGTCTGTGGACAATTAGGTTGCTCTGAAACTTGAAGATCTTGCCGCAGAACTCGCAGGATTTTGACTTTCCAGGGGCATTATTCTGACCCTGTGCGTCTGGAGGGCTGGAGGAGCCATGGCCCCCCTGGGATACGGGTGGCTGGGGGGCATAGGTGAGAAATGTTGGGGGCTTGGCACCAGGCTGGAAAAGCGTCGGACTCAGCAGGCGGTGCATGGGTGGCACGCGGTTTGGTGACAAAGGAGGTGTGGGCCCGCCATTATTGGTTGTGTTGCCCGCTAGTTCTCTCAGTCGACGGGAGAAGTCCATGGATGGAGGCTCCATGGGGGTCATTCTCATCACCCTCTCAAAGGCACTGGGGTGCTGTGACAGCAGCCCCATTTCCTCTGGGCCCAGTCGCTCTAGAGGTGGCCTAGGGGGAGGCGGAGGGCTGACAAAGGGCGGCGTCGCAGGAAGGCGGGTCTCCATGTACCCTGGAGGGTGGGGGTGTTCCCTGAGCAAGGGCGCAGCCATGCGGAGGAGGTGAAATGGGTTGTTGGTGTCGCCAAGGAAAGTAGGGAGAGGGGAGCGAGGCAAGGCATCGGCTCCCGGGGGAGGAGGCAGAGCCATGCGGGGAGTGAGGGAGCAGTTGGCCAGATGGTTGTCGAGATAGATGCGGATGCCATGAGTGTGCTGGGCATGCTGAAGCAGGAACCAGGCGCTGTTGAAGGTCTGCTTGCAGGTAGTACAGATGTAGCTGGATGGTTCGTCTTTATCTGAAGGTCAAGAGAAAAAGGAAAAAAAAAAAAACATTGTAAAAACACACCTCTCTCAAATAATGTACATAAAGCCTTTTTATTCAACAACCACACTGATCATATAGGTGTAGATTCTTTGTCAATGAAAACATGACATTTCCAGTTGTGCAAGAAATAGGAAACTGGACACATCATTTTGTTTTCTAAAACTTTTTCACCTCTTAGTTGCAACTTTCGATCCGCTGTCAGGACTGAGGAAGCCTTTTGGAAAAGAACGACCATGACTTCAAGAAACACAAAAAGAAGTTGCATTCTTCTTCAGTGCTTAAGATAAGCCAACCTTTGTCTTTTGAATTATTTTGCGTGTGAACATGTGAGGCATTTGGGAAAATTTATTGCGCTGAGACTGAAGCGTAAGATGAGCCTTCTGTTTGTGCGTTGTGTTATGAGACTTCATAAGACAGGGTGTGTTTCTACAGGCTAATATAGGTGGCAGGTATTGCCCTTAGGCTGTGACACATTATGCAAATTCTAATGTCAGCAGGGCTTTAATATACAGATCCATCTCGTCAACTATGTCATTTCCATATGGAAACCGGGGAGCGAACAATGGGTAAAAAGCTGAAGATATTAGGGGTGTGGGTGACGGTCGGAACCAGAGGGGGAGGCAAAGAGAGAAACCAGAGAAGCACACACCAGAGAAGAGATAGAGCTGATGAGTAAATAAAAGTGCCGCTGGTTTTATAACTGTGTCCACATTAAATGGATCCCTGCGTCACTGGTGTAGTTACAGGGGACTGTAAAGAGATCTGTTGTGGCTCCACACACAGAACTGAGCGTCACTCGTTGACAAATTACCCCTTTAAATGCAGTGACTTAATAATACCAAATGCATCTATCAGTCACTGTGGCATGGCCCTGTCAGCCTGCTTTTGACTCACAGGAAAAAAAAGAAAGAAGGACCCCGGTAGAGGTTCATCTAATTGAACGCAGGCTTCCACTGAAGAGGCATTTCCACAGTCTTGTGTTTGCTTGCAAGGCATCTGAATCTACTTTATGATCAGCGGCTACCGCAAGCGGAGTCAAGTTGGTACAGTCGTCCCAGAGCTCGAAGCCCCGGAGGGGCCAACACAAAGCCGGGGAAGTTAGGCTTGGCCAGAGTTTTATATGATCAACAAAAGAGTCCTTAAGATGGCTGACTGCCTCAAAGCCACCCTTTGTAATGCAATGTAAAACACACATGCAGACACTGATACACGCTCAGGAATATGCTCTCTCTGCTCCACAGTCTACATCCTTTCTCGCACAAATTCACACGCTCTCACTTTGCACCGAGGAGAGCAGATGAGCGAAAGCTGATGTTGGATCAGTGTCTGGTACAGGAAGCTGATTTGGCGCTGTGATTGGTTTGGCTTGCCTCTGGGGAGAAAGGGTCAGAAAAAGTTAATGAGGGGCTCATTTACTGATTCTGTCGGTTTTCCTCCGCTATTAGCAGTGCTCTGGTGCAGCCGTCACTTTCACTGTTTGTGTGGGTTGGGAAGCGACCTGACTCTCACTGCTAATACGGGGTAGCGCTTTGGCGCGCGCGCGTGCGAACGGAGCCCCCCGTTTGTGCGTGCGCGGGTGGGGGCACGTGCGCCTGGGTTTGCACACGCACGGCTGCGTGCCTGTGCGGGGCGAGTGGCGGGCTGCCTGCCCGTGTTTAGTTTGGCTAAGCTTCACACGGCCGCTTGGCAGCGGAGAGCTGGACAGCTTAACAGCTTGGATGGGGAGAAGAGAGCCAGGGAGGGGAAGGGAAAAGGAGGAGCGAAGGGGTAAAGAAGAGGGGTGTGGGGGATTTAAGGGACCTGACGGGCTTGGGCGCACACACCGCACCACACACATGGAGGCTATTTACATGCCCCCAAAGGGGCAGAGCTGTATTATCACTGGACCTAATGGATCAATAACTATAAAGGATTGAGCTATTTGATGTGTGTCTTTTATATATATATATATATATATATATATATATATATATATATACACAAGCTAGGATTATGAATCCAAGTAAATCAAAACCCGCCATGCTCATAACCTACTAGTCCCACCACTGCTACAGAAACAAATTTGCAT
This sequence comes from Poecilia latipinna, assembly GCF_001443285.1. NCBI lineage: Eukaryota > Metazoa > Chordata > Actinopteri > Cyprinodontiformes > Poeciliidae > Poecilia > Poecilia latipinna. Next base: position 309,939 of record NW_015113470.1, on the reverse strand, counting down.
CTTGTCATATCTTACACTGGTGCACCATATGCTGCTAAAGGAAGCGTGGCAGCTAATAGAGTGGCAGTCAATGGTGGCTGCTTAATGACGGCCAAAGACAAATTTCATCAACTTCCCCAACAAGCAAGCAAACAACGGGGGGGGGGGGGGGGGGAGACATAGGACCGGAAAAAAGGCAAATCAGACTATAATAAAGCAAAGTTTTCCAAGTTACCCAATGAAATCAAAGTAACATTTTACATACATTGGATTTTAATTACGGATTAAATTGTTTAGCAACGAAAAGAAATTTAAATGAAATTGGTTCATTTCAACTTTTTTTTTTAATAAAATTACTTGCTGGATTGGTTAATTTATATTTACTTAGATCACTTTGCTGATCTGGTTCGTCTTCATTAGCAACACCAACGGGCTGAGGGTTAGGAAGCTCTGCTAGCAAACAAATTTGACTTTAGCATTAACGTTATTGCTAAGCTAGCTTCAGCAAATTTTACCAGTTGTAATCTTGTCAGTAAGATTTGTAAAGCAGGTATTGTTAACATATTTTTTAAAAAAATAACAGAACAAATGTAAAGTTTTGAGTTCAGTGTAAAAAGTCAACCTCTCGTTGGGTTTCCAACAACTCGGCTTGCCAGAGCCTTGGGCCGGTTCTGTTCTGTAAAAGACATCATTGATTTCCAGCCAATCTCTAAAATGATTGTTCCCAATTAAATTAGCAATTTTCTCACAAGTCATTGGGATCATGTATCTTACGTGGTTTATGACTTACAGATGAGAAAAAAAAGCACTCTACTGAGGTAATAAACTTTCTGAATGCATTCTGATAAGGTGGCATGTTAATCTTTTTTTTTTTTTTGCTGTTCTTAGTTAATTTAATTGACAAAGATTGTCAATGAAATTAACAATCTTAGTCATTAACAAAGTTGCTCAGCTTCAGTTTGACTTTAACATTAGCACTGTCCCTAAAACTAGCTAAAGCTGGATTAAAAAAAACTGAAATTCTTGCTTCAAAAACAGTTTTACAGAGGTCTCTTGACTCAAAATACTTTATATCTACCATCATTAAGTTGATACAATTATTTATTATATCATACACAAACATTTTAGCCTTACTGCCCCTTCATCTCAAACTAGAACTGCTGACGGAACAAACAGCTTCAGTCATTTAGCCAAAGTTTAGTATTTATTACAAACATTTAAAAAAGCTGACATATTTACAAACTTATGTACGTGTTTATATATATATATATATATATATATATATATATATATATATATATATATATATATATATATATACAGCTCTGAAATAAATTAAGAGACCACTGCACTGAACCCCATAGAAGGCCTCATGGTTATTCCACCAAATATTGATTACTGAACTCTTCCTGAGTTAAAACATTACTGTTGTTTCTAAATGAATATGTACTTTGAGGTCTTAAAGCGCTGCATCTTTTTCAGTAAAATCAAAAAACCTGATCATTTTAAGTGGTTTCTTAATTTTTCCCCCCAAAACTGTGATAATATATTTCAGCACAATAATTAGTTTCCCCCAAAACTCATTTTTTACAGTGTAAATTGATAGGATGAAAGCTAAACGTTGAGAGAGGGTTGACATTCAGTGCTCTGGCCAATACAAGCCCTCATTAAAGGATCATGGCGGGTCATGTCACGCTTCAGTCTGTGGTAATCACAGTCGCCTGCCCGACATGCAGACCCTGACCTTTTCCCCCTCTGACCGGCGAGGTCAAGTGCCAGTTAGAACGATTACATCCTCCTCCTTCTCAACGCGGCCACCGACGCTGGACCTAATCGCCCAATTTACTCTGCCACACACTCCTGTGTGTGTGTGTGTGTTTTCTTTCTTTGTGAATGAGGCTGAGATGAGAGATTAAATGAAATGGAGTCGCAGCAGGATTCGGTAATACTCCGCGCTGTGTTTCCGCTGCTGTTTTTTTTTTTTTTGTCATTTTGCCAGCAATTTGTAAAACTCTTTGCTGTAATGGAATTCACCTAAAAGAGAGGGGAGACTATCTGTTATTTCTCTGCCCAGGTGTTCACGCTGGCAGGCTTTCCCATGAAAACAAGGGAGGGGGAAGGAAGTGCACAATACAGACGGGACCAGCTCAGGAGGGCAGCTCTTTGTCCTGCACGGGGAAACAAGGGCTAAGGGCCAGGAGGCCTGGAGGAAGTTATTAAAACATTGGCACATGCATGGAAGCTGAGGTGGGCCAGTAATAATGCTCTCCCTCTATCCTGCGTTGTGTTTTTTTTTTTTTTTTTTTAACTAAACCACCAGGCCAATTAACCCAGTCTACAGGGACTGAGATCTGAGCTTTACATCAGATTTTATTCTTTCCAGATTGCCTTTTATAGCCATTATTTTGCCTTAAAAAGTACAAACAAAATGCCAGTGTACAAAGAGGAGCCACGGTATTGACTGTTTACATATGGCTAGTGTAGCAAAGGTGGCGTGAGTCTAGCAGCGCTGACGTACGAACCAGTCTGTACGCTGCGGCCGTGTGGGTTTGACTCGAGCCAAGGAATTCACATATGCCATCCTGGAACGCCGACGTGTGATTTCTGATTGGTTCATTAAAGCCTGAGGTCCCTCCGTTTCCACTTAGTGGCCTTTATCAGGTGATGTAATCCTGAGGGACCTGCAGGGACAGTGTTCTGCAAGAAGAGAGCGGGTCAAAGTAGACCCACGATGACTGTCCCGCAGCGAATTCACATCACTTTTTCTCATTTTGTCTTGACTAAATCAACACAAAATAGAACGTTAATGGCTTTCAAATGTTTGTCTGAACTAAAAAAAAAAAAGGCGTGGCATGCAGTCATATCCTCCTTCTTTTAGTCGGATACTTTCACCAAAGGCCTACAGGAGTACCTGTGTGTAATTTAATCTCAAAAAGTATAAATCCGGTTGTTCTGTTGGAGAACATTAGAGAACAAACAGCATCATAAATACTTAGGAACACAGCAGGGACATTGATGTTAACAACTTTTATTTTTAAAACCTGACAGTAGATGTCAGCTAATTTAGCTTTTTAGTGCACTTTTTGTTCAATGAGAGCATCAATAAATATCAGTAAATTCAAAAATATGGTTTAACGCAGTTACTTTTTGCAGTTCAGTTGAACAAATCTTCCTGTTTTTTAAGTAAGTGTCATCCTGAAAAAGTCAATTTCAGTGGAGAATGTTTCTCAAGAACAATATTTGTGTTTGTGGCACTCTGAAAGCTGTGCCATGCACTCATCGTTCTGCAAAACTATTTATTGCTTAAAAAGAAATCGGTAATAAATAGGTTTTTTATTGTCATGCTCTTAATGGTTATCACAATGGTACCACAAAATGTTGCGATAAAATTCTAAGTTTGTATCTCCCACCACTACTGTGAAGTTTAACCCCTTAACTGTCACCCCAAAAACACTTGCATGCAAGTCAGTGGGTCTTTATGACAGTTAAGTGGTTAAGTTATAATACAAGTTAACAGACTTGTTACAGAGGGTAAGACTTTGTTTTTGTTACATGTAAAATATTAAACCAGCAGCCTAAACACATCATGTAACATGGTAGTGGCAGCATCATGTTCTAGGGAAGGCTTTTTTTCAGTAGAGCTGATATGAAAGTGGCTGGAGTTAAATTCAGGGGAATCCTTCAGGGCAGCAGCAGAGATTTCAGCAGGACAATAATCCGAAACAGAAAGATGAAATGGTCCAGTCAAAGTCTAGACCTAAATCCAGTTGGTAATCTGTGGTGAGAATTGAATGAGAATTGATGTCAAAAGATGTCCTCCATCCATCCAGCCTGCCTGAGTCTGAGTTTTCTTTTTTTTTTTTTTTTCCTGTTTCTAAATCTGCTGGAGCTCAACAAGCACCATAATTTTTTTTTTATTGTTGTATGCAAAACAAAAACAAAAACCACACATCCTTTTCCTTTCAACTAACAATTATGTGCTACATCTCATAAAAAAAAGAACGCCCAATAAAATACAGTAAAGTTTGAGGGTAGTGACATGACAAAAAAAAAAAAAAAGCGAAAAGTTCACGGTGTGTGAAATTCTACCGCAGATCCTACAGGACAGCGAGTGGCATCCGGACTCCAGAGCTCACGGGGGGCGAGTTATCTGACATCCGGCAGCGGAACAGACTGTGCGGAACAACGTCGCATTAATGTAAGACACGGGACAGAGCGGTGCAGGTGCTGGCTGTTAGGGAGGAAGATGAGGAGAATGTGCTACAGGAGGTGTCAGGGACGCGAGCGAGTGCCGCGACATTCCGCCGGTTCAGGTGCTGCTCCGCCGCTCCGGCATTCCATCAAGGGCGACAGCGCGCCGGGGCGACGCATTTGCATACAGAACAAAGCCGCCCGCAGGCTAGGCCACTGGGACGGAAACCTGCCCTCCTGCAGCCTCCCCCTCCCTTCTCTGTTTTCGGTGCACGCAACACACACACTCACACACACAAGCACACATTCACTCTCTTTGTTCACACACTCGCACAATCCCTGGGAGTACGTGCATGTGCACCTGTCAGGGCTTTAGCTGACACCTCCGCTGCTGGCGAAGCAGCTCCTCATTAGCATGGCTGTGATCTAGGGGGTCCCCAGGGGTCCCAGCCTCCTCACCTCACCCCTTGCACCCCCCAGCCCCTCCTCTCACACCTCCCACCCCTCTTCCCCCCGGTTGCACCTCTGCTCTGTTCCTCGTCAGAGCATCCCCACTCCTCCTTCTCCTTCCCTCAGCTTTTGACGGCTTGTTTGTCATGAAGGAGACTAATCAGGGGCCACAGAGATCATCTGCCAGTGTGCGTGTGTGTATGTGTGTTCTTTGTCGAAGAGGATGGCAAGGACAGTATAATGTCGCAGCGGAAAAAGCAGAGAGAAACATGTGTAGCAAAAGAAAGGGAGAGGAAAGGGAAAGGAGAGAGAGAGAGCATGGAGGGTGGCAGTAGCAGGCAGGGGGTAAGGCTCTCACACAGTGTGACTGGCTCCATGCTAACTCGTAGCAGCTTTGGCCTGTTAACCATATACATCTGTGTGTGTGTGTGTGTGTGTGTGTGTGTGTGTGTGTGTGTGTGTGTGTGTGTGTGTGTGTCTGTCTGTCTGCCTCCAGCCAATATGACCAGCTGAAATGCCTTGACAGGCCCAAGAGAAGATTTAAAGCAACAGCGCGACTTAAAAAGGCCCACAGATCCCCCCCCCCACCCCCTAAAAAAGCCATGGACAAAATGCTTTTTTTTTTCCTTTATCTGCAACTTTTTCCAGCCTGGCCCATCTCACATTGAGCACCTGTCCCAAGGTATCTGGGTGCTCCGCCCCAACCCTCATTCCTCCTGGGATGTGGGTCAAATGAACAATAAAAAGGGGATCGGGTGTCTCCACCAAGCAGCTTGATCGCAGACGCACACGCGCAGAAAATGCAGGGGGATACGGGGCGAGTGGGTCCAGCTGAACAACAATGCGCAAGAGGGAGGAGAAGGAGGATGAGGAGTGGGAGGTTCTCACGGAGCGTGTTGCTTCCATTAGGGAAGGAGGGCACAAGGGACGCGGCGTGCAAAATGGACTGGCAAGACCTCTGTCAGTGAAGAGCTACGACTCTTGGCGAGGGAGCAACGGAGACAGAAACCCAGAGAATGAGAAGAAAAAAGGGAGCTCGGCAAAGTGCATTAGCTAAGCTCTCTGTGGCATTTCTCTAAGCCTGACTCATTGCCATCAGCTCCAATAAAAAAAATAAAAAAAATAACTGCATCTGTGTGTGTATTGGGGTTGGGTGGGGACACGAGGGGACCCCCGCGCACGCTTCTGGGGTTCGCTGTCTGTCATGCGAGCCTGACAAATGGACGACACTCAGCCGTGCTTGCGGTTGAAAAGAAGATGCAAGAGAGAGGAGTGAGATGGAGAGGGGGATTAAAGATGTTTGGGCCGCGCGGTGGGAAAGACGAGTCACGAGGAGAGGAGAGGTTCAAAGAACAAAAAATAAAAAAACAAACATTCCTGAAGAAGCTGCTAAAATGGAAATAAAAGTGGAGATGTGTCTTGGTTGTCTCGGCGGGTTGAGATTACAATCAGTCAGTCAGTGGCGGGGCTACAAACTTTTACATGAGGGGGACAAAAGAGGCAGGGGGGAAGGTCATAGCAGGGTGGCAATGCTGAACCTCTGTGAAGAATGTGAAAATCTCCAGAAACAACAAAATATCTACAAAAACTGGAAAAAAAAATAAACTGCTGTACTACGAAACCAAAGGGAAGTTTTAGGTATAAATGTCCTTTGTCATTTATTTGTTCATAATTATGTTATTTGAAAGAAGTTTTATTTTAAAAAGACATAATATTTATGGGTTGAGAGAGGAGGCAAGGCTTTACTGCAGGGTGGGCAACTGACCCCCCATCTCACCCTGTAGATTCACCCCTGCAATCAGTTCATCTCTGATGTATTATACGATGAAAGGTCAGCAGGGAAAACCAGCAGCATGATAGTTAAAGAAACCAAGAAAACAGAAGCAGCAGTGTCATCCTTAAAGTAATTTAGGTGTGAGGTATGGTGATTAAAACAAGACGGAATCTACAATTGTCCAGTAATAGAATAAAACAATATAGATATACTTTCACAGATGGGAATAAACTGTAAATATTTCTAAAAGAAAAACAGGAAAAAAAAAACATAAAAAACTTTAAAAGAAAGTATGGCATACTGCGACAGAAAACTCAAACTGATTTGACAATAAAATGGAGACTTGGTGTGCAGGTACGCCACAGTGTTTGCTTAAGGTTTTACATCGAAATGAGCCTGAGGAACGCCGGCGCAGAAAATGAAATCGACTCGTGCGAAATTTTGCTACGTGGAGTCTCTAAATGTCACGCAAATGTCATTTCATACATGGTAGCCATCACGCATATTTGCCTAAGCGCAGCACACTACGAATAATTAAATTACTTACACATGATACCTATAAATTGTGATAACTATTTAGGCATCGGATCACAACGTGTGGTGCTCATTTCCTGTTGCGAACGCTCCCAAGAGCGAGCCTTTTTCTCACACGTTGCATTTCAGACAGTGGCTCTTTTGTGGTGCGAGCTTGTGGTGTTTGTGTATATGTGTTTGCATGCTATATGCCTATTCATTCACAGAGAGTGCCATGCAGTAATGGGTCCCAGCTGGGCTCTGCCCACTAAAGCTGAGTAGCCGGTCCTGCTTAACTGGGAGCCCACAGGAAGAAACAAGCGAGGCCTTGAATGGTGCACGAGCCCTCCCAGCTTACAGCACCCCATTAAAACTTTATTCTCTCTCCCCTCACAAACACTGTAAAGTCCAGTAGAGTCAGCGCCGGATAGCAGTCGTCATCTAATCCCTGTTGTTTAACATGTTTCTTCACTGCACTGTAAAAGAGGAACTCTATTGAATATGAATCCTAAATTATTCGCATTTGAATCAAGTATGTCAGATTGTAGTTTGAAATAGTGATTAAATAAAAAAGTATATTTTGGTAGCAAATCCTGGCAAAATGTTATGACTAAAGTTCATTTTATGGTTTTGTTTGGCTAATTTCATTCATCATACTTGATGAGAAAACAGTAAGGGTGAGCATATATACATCAGGAACTGATTAATGCTTTTCAAACAGTGTTTTGTTGTTTTTCTAACTTTAAATGGTGAAGTAGCTATAACTACTACTATAACTGTACTACTACTTTACCATTTGCGCTAATGCTAATTTAGATTGCTAATTGAAAGGATTTTAACTCTGAAGCAGTCATTCCCAAATTAACGACACATCTCATTTATGGTCGTCACGGAAACATGCCACCTTGTTGGAATAAAATTTATCTTACTATTTTTGTAACGCTTTATGCCTTTATCAAAAACAATTAATACTGTAACACAGGAGAACAAACTAATCTGAAACTTATTAGTTAAACTATGTTGTGTATGTACATTTTTATAATTGGTCAAATTTTCATGTATCAATTTCATCTTTTAGCTGTTAACCTTCCACAATTTCTGCTCTGAAGTATGTTCATTTAAAAAAACAGAGCTGGCTGCATCAGTCCTCCAGGCCAGCAGGGGTGTCCCAAGAGCACTTAACTTCTTACAAAAAATATTTAGATTACAAACTTTCTATTATGTACTGTGAGTTCTGTAAAAAAAAAAAAAAAAAATCCCCATTTAGGATGCATTTGTTGTAGTTTAAAAAACTCCCAAATGCAATAATTAATATTACGTAATTATACTGAGTAAAACAATTCACTGTTATTATTATTATTATTATTATTATTATTATTATTATTATTATTATTATTACTATTATTATTACGTAATTTATAGTCATGGTTTAATATTGTTCGCCTGTTGCTCCTGCCTTTGCTGAAATCACATTTTATACACAAAGTAACAGCAAATTCATCAGTAAATAAATACAATTTTCCTGACTCCACACTCAAACACTGCACTTCAGACTCAACTGCCAGACTAAATGAACAAATGAGAGAAGCAATGTTTCCCCCTCCCCCACTTATTTACTATTAATTTAATGAATACTAAAAACTGGAAATGAGACCGAATACCGAAATCCTGTTAACAATCCTGGGATGGCTCTGGATTCCTATTTATCCAGATGAAATGCATGCAGACTTTTACATCACTTTTATTGCCTTTTTCCCCCTAAGAGTTTGTTTCAGCAGTGTATTAACATTGATGTCATGAGAAAAAAAATGGTCTTTTCTCACTCTCGCTTGTCAGATCGCCTGGAGAGTATTGCATTAACAATAATTTGCAAGTCATGTAATTGCTGTTAACTGAACTCTGGTTGTAAACAAGGAGAAAAATTGTTTTTTTACCAAAGAATAATATTTAATTTTTACATTAAGGCCTCTGCCTCCAAGTAAACGTGTAGTAGAGTTGTTAAAGTTTCTAAAACAAGGCGTGACTATTCAAAAGTTTACCAAGTGACATTTTCATGTCTAAGTTCAAAATGATCCAAAGCAGATGTCTGCTTCCATCTGAGCAAATGTAAGAAAAATGAAAACAAATTATAAATAACCCCTACGGAAACCCTTTCATATTTCTTTCAAATTAAATCCAAACCTGACTGCATTAAAAAAAAAAGGAAAATAATATATTTAGTTGCACCAATCAATCAGCTAAAGATCGGAGTCGAGCCAATTTTCTCTTGATCTCTGATCAGATAATAAAGCATGAGGATTTTGTTTCCCTACTCACAGTACGTATAGTACATCCAAACCATTAACTTCCACTCTTTTCTATCTATAACCACATCAGCCAACAACATTTAGGGACATATTCCTAAAGCATAAAAGAGGATAATTCTAGGTTTGAAACTGCTATCCGAATGAAACGACCTGCAAAACATTTTTTTCCCCTTTATGAGTTGCAATGAAACACTAATAGCTGTCACAAACAAATAGGTCAAAATTAGAATAGCTCAGTCAGTCTAGAAGCCAGAAAAGGTCTGATGAGTGCTTTTCTGAAAATGCCACAAGATCACAAGAACATAAATCTAATGATTATATTTAGTACCAACCTCAGAAACTGCCACAGAACAGCAAAAAAAAGAAAAACACTCAATAAAAACAAAATTCATAAAAATAAATATTCCAGACCTTTAGCATTCATGAATATATAGAAACAACTTATTGCCAGCTTTTATATCAACCTCACTTTTGTACCTTCATTTGCAAGTCGCTATGCATAAAAGTGTCAGCGAGATGCATAAGCGTAACAATTTCAACAACTTTTTCCACGCTCCAAAAATCCAACAAACAAACTCTGATTTGTGTGTGAGGAAAAAAAGAAAGAGTTATGACAATCTTAGAAAGTGTGTTTTTCTTTTTTTGGGGGGGGGGTGGAGTAGCGGGGGTTTGTTCTTTTTCACGTATGTTTATGAGGTCTTTTTTATGATCTATTGAACACCAGCAGCACAACATTATTCACGTTGCAACGGTCATGTCTCCAGGGGAATTCTGTTCTCTCTCCAGAGTGTGTCCTGAAACATACCCAGGTGTGTCAAACGGTCTCCTGTCTTGTCTCCAACACATCGCCTCGGATTGCTACACGCACACGCATACACACACACCTGCGCGCACGCTCATATGCAAGCATGAACATTGATTCTTCTCTCAACACATATTTATGAAGTGACACGATGTGGCTGAATTTGGCCCCAGGCCCTCCCCTGTGGCCTCTCCCTTTGTTTCTCCCTCCTTTTACCCACTCGTTCATTTCTTCTTTTTTTCCCCTTCTTTTTCTTTCTTTCTGTCTGTTATCATGCTGATACATTTCCTGCTCCTGGCACGGCTCCTGCATAGCTTATGGTTAAAGCAAGCTTTCATCTATCCAGAGCCCTCCAGGACACACACACACACGCACGCACACATACATAAACACGCTCGCGCACATATGCAGGCGCTTGGTACGGGCCAGTGCTGCCCCAGCCAGACCACAGGCCCAGACAAGCTCCGCTGGCACTAATCACTCTGATAACATCTCGGGCTTTATTTCATTTCTGGCTCACTCTGCTCTGCTCTGGGAAAGACCAGCATGAAAAAAAAAGAGAGAGAGTTTGCTGGAAAAATATGTATAACTCCAGCATACGGGGAGCTCCTTAACCTTCAGCACTTAACCTCCACCTCTCTCTGTGTGTGTGTGCAGTGCTGTCTACGGACGTGACAGCGCAGGCCCTCCGCCGCTCAGAGAGCAACGGATTGCTGATGTTTTCTGTTCTTTTCTTGCTGGCGGCCCAACGGTTTTATTAAGTTATTAAAAGTAATAGGGCAGGCAAAGTTTAATTAAATGTATTTGATCGATTTTTGAGGTATTGATGATATTCCAAATGCCCTGGTTTATGTCTGAGCTTTCAGTGGAAAGAAAAAATAAAGACATAGACGGGCAAACTGAACCAAATCAAATTTAACGACTCTGTAACTGACAAAGAAAAATGTTAGCATTAGATTAAAAATTAAAGTAGCTCTGCCTTTTAATGCCAAAACATCTGCTTTCTACTTATCCCCCCTTTATTTAATTTCCACAGTATGAGAGGGCTATGTGTATTATAGAGCTAAAAAAAAACATGGTTCTAGATCCTGGTGTTGGGACAAGCCTGCATCAGAAAAACACAGAAAGTGGACAGGGCTGTGCCAAAACTGAATGGGACCCTGGGCAGAATGGGACCACTACTGTTTAATTGAAAACATGCTATGGAGTTAAATTATGAATGACGACATTTTTGAGTCCTGTCAGTCAGTTGTTATTACTTTGTAAAGAAAATAGCTCTTAGGAATAAAGTTTTAGAAGAAACCAGTTATTTCTCAGTTTTACTAACTTTCTTCCACAGCAATGAAAAAGATTCAACAAAATTATTTCATACCTTTGCTTTGCAATTTTGTCAACACATGCCTCTTTTTTGTACCCATGACGTTAACCTTGTCATGTCACTTTTCTGCTCCTGGCATTGGAGCATTGTTGATGAACTTCCAATTCCATGTGTAATTAAATTTAATTATTCATATTCTTACTGAAGACTGTTTAGTACACCTTTCAACCTATATTACTTTGGGCAATTCGAGTCCCAAATAAACCCAAATAAATCTGAAGTGATTTCCTGCTGGTTGACCTGATGCAGAGTTTCTAAGCAAATTTCTGCTAGCAGGTATATTGCTAAGTCAGATAAGCACACTTTGTAGCACTAGACTATGAGTAGAAAAAAGAAAATTACTAGAAGTCATCTGTTGTGTAAGTGGGCTCAAAATGTCCCCATAAGTTACACAAAATGTCCCCATAAGGGATCCGAAATGTCCCCATAAGACACACAAAATGACATGTGGTCGGTGTGACTCGTCTCGTCATAAACAGTTCATATTCAGTCAAAAAAAGTTGTCCCACAAAACAGCCAAAACTCCAAAGGCACAAAATGAAAAAGCACCTGCTGATATGAATTATGTTTGAGAATTAAAGTCCTCTCTGGAGCCCCCTGCTGGCCTGGGGGACAGTTTGCCTGTGACTCAATCTGGTTCATATTACGTGAACTGTCTTTGTAGAGTTCTTTTTTATTGTAATTACTCAACAAGCGGATGAACTGAAGGGGGTGGGGGTACTGTAAATGTGCTATGAAAGTCTTTCAATATCTCTTGTGGTGAGGCGGCTTGTAAAAAGGAAATATGTTGTCTTCTCTCTTCTCTCACAATCCCACCCAAGTCAGAGCACTAATAAGATAAAGAGGGGAAGAAGAAGAGTGTAGAAGGTAGCTGATTAACAAGCACCCTACTCTTTACTTTTCACTCTATAAATAGCAGCTCACTTATTCTCAGAAGCAAACATATACTGTCATATAGCGAACAAGAACCATGCATGTTTGTCTAGTAATCTGCACAAGGTTTAGAGCGGGTTAGCAAAGTAGGCCAAGCTCGACATGCAGCTGAGCAGGTTCTCCATCTGAAGGCATGCTTTCACTACATGAACTGTATGTTCTTTTTTAAGAAAAGAAACGGTCCATTACTCAGCACATCTGCTAGACAGAGCGAGAAAGCCGGCAGCTCAAATACTGTAACTACAGTTCCGTAGTCAAAATATCTTGATTATAGCTATTTACACAGAGAACATAAACAAGTTCGCAGATTCCCACTGACACAAGGCGACTGACGATCGGTGGCAGCAGGAGCATGAAGTTCACGTCAACACTTCACTCAAAAGCTAAATGCAATGAAAAGTGTGTGTGTGTGCGTGTGTGTGTGATTTTGGGGGGTTGGGGAGGTGAGGGTTGTTGCGCCGAAGCGTCAGGAACGCCATCGTCTCTCGCCATGTGTAGCAGGGACGGTGCGTGAAGTTTTCTTTAAAGCCTCTTCAGTAAAAAGGCTGTTAAGGAGCAAAGAGTCCACACATCTGGAAGACACAGTCAGTCAGCACATGCTGAAAGTTAGCGGTGGCGCTCGCAGTCCAAATTAGTGGCGAGTTTTATTCCCCCGCTGTGGTAGGAAAATATCAAATCTGCTGCCATATGAGTGCCATAAAGCTGGCTGTGGAGTGTTTGATGCCTTCATGTGGGAGCCTTTAAGCTGAGAGTGGGTCTGCATGTGTGCATGTGTGTGTGTGTGTGTGTGTGCGTGTTTAGTGGGAGATGCAGGCCTTAATGGGAGATGAGAGCCATTGTATGCATTCTTGCACAGGCATATGTTTTCTGTTTGTGTGCCTCTTATCGCCGTGCGTATTGACGTCCGTGCATGCACAGGGAAATACACCTATATATATATATATATATATATATATATATATATATATAAAAAATATGTGTGTGTGTGCAGCTGTGCCACTTTAGCAGCCCCCTTGCAGACCCAGTTGACCCTGCTGCTATAGAACAGACAGACACAAGCAGAGTCAGACGGCCCCTGGGGTGGTCCTGTCTGAGGCACGGTATTATGGGCCAACGAGGCTAGGGGCCCATACGCAGGCAGGGACACGTATATTGTAATTGCACACACACACACACACACACACACACACATGCACACACATGCACACACACATATGTATAGGTCCAAGGACAGATGTGTGTAAAAGCTAGAATACATACAAGAAAGAAATCTGATGAAAAGGTTCAATATCTTTACCTTAATTTTTGTTGAAATCAGTAAACCTTTAATTTGCCTACTTGTTGTCGCACATGTGCAAACTTTAGGAGGACTCAAGCAGTTCCTTTCACTTTCACTAAATTGCTGAAAAATGGTAGACAAAGCTCGCACACCACAAAAGTATTTTATGTTCATTCTGCAACTACCTGCAGGTAGGTGTGTAGATGCGAGTGGCGGGGTGACACATCACCAATCATCTCTGCACAAACCCCCAGAAAATAACTGAAACTGGAATAATTATTCAGTTATACACACTAGCAAACTTCAACAGTGATAGTTGATGTTACTAAATGTGTCATTTGGCGGGGAAAGGAGCGAGTGTATGTCATTTCCTCCAAAAGAAAAAAAAATGCAGTGGAATAAGGAGCAAATCTGCAACTCGCAAAAGCAAGAATTAAAAAAAAAAAAAAAAAAAAAAGGAACACGCCTGCGAGGAGACTCAAACTAAATTCCCTGGCGAGCATTCAGATCACTCATGTAAGAACACACAAACACACACGCACACACATATACTACTTTACACATCTCCCACCATGTGACCCCTAATCACAACCCCAGAGCTTGGACATCAAATGAAGCAAGTTTGAAAAAAAAAAAAATCATCAGGAGTAATTAACGCATTTTCATATGCAAATGTGATTAATGCAAAACTACAAAGTCATTATGCAAATCGACTTTTCCTTGAGCCTCTGTACAAATATTCGCAGCTCAAATCAGGGATCAGTCTCGCCATCTTTCTTTTTTTCTTTTTTTTATCTCCTTTTCCCTCTATCTCTCACTCTCTCGGAGCAGAGATAATACGTAAGTAGCATGTGAAGTTATTTCCGAACTCACGCGGTGTGTGTGTGTGTGTGTGTGTTTTCATGCGATGGGGCCGGGGCTATGGCATTACGCCGCCTGCCTACTGATTACTGGCTGCTTGGCACTGGAGCGAGACGGGGAAGCCGGCGAACAGGGGAAGGTATGAATATGCAAAAGCCTGATTGCTTTTCATGATTAAAGCCTATTTAATATGGAAATGAGAGCAAGCCAGGTGATTAAAGGACCATTGGGTGGTTGGGCAAAATAAAAAAAAATAAATAAAAAAAAGAGGGGATGAAGAAGAGGTGGGGTAAAGGGACACCTTCAAGTCCGTACAAGTGGAGAGGTGAGCAAACTGGAATGTCGCTGAATGTCAATGTCGGTTTCAGATTTATTCGGCCTGTTTGAGTGCAGGAGTGTTGCTTCATCTTTTGAGACATTTTCAGGGGTTGCACCACAGGTTTTCATCCAGTAACCACAGTGACTCATTTAAGGTGAGAAAAAAAGCATCCCTCCTTGCCCATTAGCTGAAGACTTTAAAAAAAAAGAAAAAAAAACTGATCTTATCATGTTAAAATACTCCTTCGTGCACTTTCACACCCGCAGAAATTTCCTACATGCAAAGTGTGACCGTTCTTAAGTTTATCTCCACTTTGGTGTCCTTTGATCGTCAAAAATCAAGTGGCGCTTTGGTTCTGGATTGAATGCTGGTATCTGTATCACATCGAGCTGTTTGTTTTCACCCCACCACAAAAAAAAAAAAAATAAAAAAAATAAAAAGTACAGCAAAAGTGACACAAGCGAGATCACAGGTGGACAGAGAGCAAAACAGCGAGAGATGTTGGAGGATGTCACCATTGCTCACATCATCTCATGAAATATTCAACTGTGTGTGGTGAAAGAGACAGAGAATGAGAAGAGGGAAGGATTGTCATGATGCCACTTTGCCCCCAAAGTGCTCTGAGGTGGCGATCAGGGGAGGTATTTGGGGTTGGGACGGGGGCGGGGGGGTTACGACAGGCATCCTGGGAGGAGTTCAAAGCAGGGCCAGGGTCGTCTCAGTGCGGCAACGCTCCCTTGGCGACAACTTCTCCCGCCTGTGTTATGACATGCATCATTCTTCACGTGCAAAAAAAAAAAAAAAATCCATCCAAATATTACTAGACTCCCAACAAAATCCAAAACGCGTACACGCACACACACACATACACACTTTGTGCATGCATCAGCAAGAGAATCTCAGGAGGGGGGGGAGAAAAAAAAATTCAAAACAGGGCAGAGGAAGGCCATTTTTCATCTACTGTACAAACCATGTGAAAAAAAATAAAACAGCATGCACATGTAAGCGTGCGTGTGTGTGTGTGTGTATTTGCGCGGGTGCGTTTTGCACCTTTTGGGGTTGAATTTGCTGGCCTTGCAGCATGTTTTTGCAGTTCAGGCGAGCGGGGCTGACAGACAAAGAGGCCAGACAGGATGTTATAAAACACAACCAGGTGAAGAGGAGAGGGGTTAAAGCATACGCTTGCATGCTACACGAGCGCTTCGTGCGTTATTAGCGTGCAGAATTCGGCTCCCTTTTTCGGTGCACCTCCCCGCTTCCTTCGATTGCTCTACAGGTCGGATCTGCCCGGCGTGCCTCGAAGCTCACATGCAGTGAAATTATGATATTTCCTTATAGGGGGAAGGGAAAATGTGCTAGCGAGTGCCTCTAACACTTTGGACTTAATTAGTCCTAATAATGTAATCTAATTTGCTTGAAACTTGAGACAGACTTGAGTGGCAATCTAATGTGTTGAACAAAGCTCCCTCCTCGCTTTCATTTGGGGGCCTTGGAGTGCTTTCATGCCCTGTTCTCTTAGTGATAAGACTTTCTGTCTGAATGACTAACTGGCTGCAGCTCTTTCAGGCTGACTCAGTATTTAACGCGGCCTGTCTTTTTCTCCTCCTCTGACTGTCCTGCAAAGGCAAAATTGAATGTAAAATGATTGATTGGCTCGTTTTTTTTTCTTCTCCCCCCTTCCTCTTTGTTTGTTCCCAGAGCTGTTGAAAGCTCTTCAAGTTTCCCAAATCGAATTCTTCAAACCCCCTCCCCTCCCAAAAATAGAGACGATTAATAAAAGCCACATTGTTACTGAGCGTCGGTCAGATATTTTTATTATCTGTTGAGGGAAAATCTTGAGAACTTCTCTCTCTCTTTTTTTTTTTTTTTTTGGAGTGTCGCTTTCATTCTCGCAAATCGACGGCGACGTCCAAACCTTCGCTGTCACATATTTTCTCTGATCTCCTTTTACAGATACTTCCCAAAGCGACTGACGACGGCCACACACAGCTGCCGGCCACATACAGACGCCGCGCATATGTACAGGATAGCAGCACAAGACAACAGAAAGGAGGTCTCTACTGAGTTTGGCTCGAAAATAAACAAATTGTTCTGATCTGAAATGGCCGTAAGGCGTTTTGAAATACCCAAAAAGCCAGTTTGGTCTACTGGAAATCTGAAACAGAAACTAAAGTGTTTTCTCCCCAGCTTCCTTGTTTGTCTCAAAGTCGTTCGGCTTGCATTTTAAGCCGCACGGAGCCTAAAGAACTCTCTGTTTCGCTAATGCACGAGAAGCAATATCCTCCCTGGGTGTTTCATGTACAAAAAAAAAAAAAAAAAAAGACCCAGCTATTTATGAACATGCAGAACCGTACAGATGGATGTGTTGTTCCAATTAATGACAGCAGTGATTCAACGCTGCGCTAATAAGCGCTTTCATTTTGCTCCAGTAGTTAAAAGTCATTTTAGTAAAATGCCAGAGAAAGTGCTGAAGTAACCACAACTGTCTCAAGTCTACCTGTTTCTGCACACTGCCTCTCAGGAGGCTCATAGAGCACTACTACTTTTTATTACTCCACTCACAAAAAAATAAAAAACATAAATCCAGCTGCAAGCTGCCAGCCAGCTGGCTGAAAGAAATGTGGAACATCTGAAGTTTCCACTTTGACTCATTTTGGACACACAACAGTTCTTTTAAGACAAAAAGATGAATCTTCTTAGGAAACTTACTCTTGTTTTTAACATCTATATTATTAGTTTATTTAATTTAGTCAAATTTCTTAATTTCTTGTATTTGTACTTTTTTCTATTTTATCAAAACAGGTTTCTCTTTTAAATGAGACAATGGATCTCAATGAGACAACCTGTATAAATAAAGGTCAAATAAAATAAATTTAGCTTTTACCTCACCTACAAGACAGACAAGTGAGGCTGGGCATTGCCAGTCAGCTGGCTGAATAGAGACTATTACATTTTCAGTTAGCAGACAGTATAACTAAACAGCTAATGCTAACTCAATAAACTACCATCAGTCACCAAAGCACAACTGATAATCCATTTATTTTGTCCATGTTCAAATGTTTATGTAACATAACCTGTTTGCAGCAAAAAGATAGAAAGAGACGCACAGTAGCTAAACGTGTTTGCTAAATTAATATGAACTGACAGCACTTGGTGTGCAAGTTCAGAAAAATGTTTGTTATTCAAAAACTGATCTTGTTGCTCCCAGACTGGCTGAGTAGAAAATGATCAGAATTGATCCTGATGTCAGTTTTGGCCTTACAGAAAATCAGTCCAGATCATTTTTAGAAACAACGAGTTATCAATGATGTCAACTTGCCTTTACGTAGCCATGTTGACTTTTTAGGTGATTAAGTACACTCTGCAGCAAAAAGTCTTTAAAGTGTGACTTCCCTGATTTACATAAAGGCTTTTTCATGTCTAGAACCAAAAGCTTCGCTTCACATTATTACCACTGAAGATGGATCACTGGTACGAAAAAAACTAAACAATAAAAGCAACATTTCCAAACATGATTTCTGTGGTAGTTCTATTGCTCTGAGCGGTTCAGGGGTCCGAATCAACTGCTTTGTTCAATTATGCCTTGGGCTGGCTCTGTTTTATACAAGAAGCACTACCATCCATTTTACAGTTTTATTCTATTTTTACATTCATTTTTGCATCAGGATAATTTGTTTAAAGTAAAGAAAATCACAGCTACAATAAATAATATATTAGCTGCAATTGGAGTCGGTGTGGCTTTTTGAAAGATTTTACTGCAAAACTATTTAGATTGTGTTACATAAGACAGTTTTCAAATAACTGTACTGCAGTATTGAAATGAAGATGATCATAACGTGAGATTCTCATACAGACTCTCACTTTAGCCATCGTCATCACGACTACATCAGTTGGAAGTGCCGAAGTGTGAAGTCTGTAATGGCAAAAAAGCTGAACAGAGCTGCTTTAGTCAGAGAACGAGCCATGAAAGCTTCCCTTTAACCGCTCGGATCTGACCATGACACAACAGTGGAACACAGCGGTGACCAGTTTCTGCGTTAGCCGTTTAATCGTGCGTGAAATTCCGTCTGGAAACATCTCAGTCTGCCGAAGCCTTGCGTAATCCTGGACAGCCTTCCCAGCCCTTTGGGTGCGATGGTGACTGTCTCCTCTGATAAACTCTGCATTGGTTTCCCTACAGCACCGGCAGTCGGCAGGCGCTACCATTCTTACACACACACACCCATACACACACACACACACCCTGTTTTTTGTTTTTTTTTCGCCCCCCAGGCCCTCCAGCTGTTTTCCCTTTTCCCCCCGAACAGCCGACTGAACGGCCTTGCAGCTTTATTAATCCGTTTCTCCTCACCCCCACCCACACACACACACGCACCCAGACGGAGTTTAATCTTTAACTTCTGCATATAATGCTGCTGGATTTTTTGTTTTTTCTTTTTTGTCAAACGCTCCAATAAGTGACGTGCTCTCGCAAAAACAAAACAAAAAAGGAAGAAATAAACCACGTTGGTCTGATTGTGTCATCGTTTTCTCCTGTTTTAGGAGTTTCAACTTCAACACTGGCATGTTTTGCGTGTGTGTGTGTGTAACCAAAAATAAGTGCACACTTGCACATATTTTTTGACACTCCTGGTGAAGATGTGAAAGAAAAGTTACATAAATAAATCTTTTATTGCAGTAGTATAATCTCACACTGATTTTTTTAAAAAACATCACCCTAAGTTAGATACATATACTTCTACATCAACATGTATGTAGATAAAATATATTTTTCACTTTCACTTTACTTTTCCAAGTTGATCTAGGAACTTCTAATTGGCAATTAAGACCTCTTGTTGATGTGGGGAATACATATGATGTGACACAGAGGCCTGTTTCTGTAGGCTTCATGTGGACCAATGTTTATCTACAACATACAGTGTGCAGGATGGAAAAGTAACAAAAATTAAATAAAAATACACCAAACACCAAAGATTCCTGTTAAAAATCTTCAGTGAGTGCCAATCAGAGTTCACAAAGTTTCCATAGCGACCATTAAACCATATTTACACGGCAATAAGTTGTTTGGAAGTGATACTAGCAACAACAAAAAATAACTTTTCAGCCCTACTATCACAAATGTAAACATGTGGATGTTGCTAAACTCTACTGGGAGTTTAACTAGAACTTTGGGCTTGGATTAGGTAAGACGAACATTGAACTCATGGATAAGAAATCCTTCAGGTTTGGTGTGAAACAAACGGTAAATATTGTAGAAAAGCAACTGTTAAGTATGGAAGAGGATCTGTGATGCGGTGGGACATTTTTCTCATTAAGCAACCCTTCAGATTTTGTTAAAGTGGTGTTGTGAACTTTTTAAAATGCTAACATATGGGGAACAAAAACAAAGCAATTGACAAGCACTAGAAAGCAAAGAACCGATCATCACTGGGTCTTTGCAGCAGGGTAATGATCCAAATTAACACAGAAGTGATTAGTCACTCACAAACATCTCATTTGAATTTGACCTAAATCAAATAAAAAAAAAATCAATCTCAGGAGTGAGCTAAAAAGAGGAATGGTCCAAAACTCATCAATCTTTGTGCTCCAAAGTTGTGAAACGTGTAAAAAAAAGGGCCTCTCCTATTAGCAAAAAAGTAACAGTAAAACATATTTCCAACAGAGGTTACCAAAACTGTCTTCAGTCACTTCAGTTTATTCCCCCCTGAACAAACATACTCAAATTAATGGCTTGATTTTATTATTATTATTATTTTTTTTTTTAGTGTGAGATTATGGTCCTGCAGCATCAAGATGAAACGATTTCAATACCTTTTGCACATCTTCACCAAGGATGCTAATAAGTACTCACTACACACATACACACACGCTTTACAGACACTTAGCTGTAGAGGGCGCTGTGTGGGTAACATCCTCCTTACAAAGAAACAGACACAACTCTGCAGCTCTGAGTCACTCTAATGAAAATCATCTCAAGCTACATTAATCCCTCCTGAAGGCCACCGTCAAAATAAAAGCTTTCTTTAAAGAGAGAGCTGTGTGTTTTGGGAGCAGTGTGTGCCACCTGTGCGTTTAACACTCCGTACCTCCTTTCTCCTGTTTGGGGCAGATTCCCTTGGCCGGGGTCAGCCTCCTGTGCTCGTCTTCCTCCCCGCCGGGGGTCACCTGGATGCCCACCTCCACCGGAAGTGACCCTCCTCTGCCGAGCTCCAGCGAGCGGGCCCGGGGCGAGACGGGAACGCCCATGATCCCGCCGGCCTCGCCGGGCTTGGAGAAGGCGCCGGGCCCGCCGCCGCCGGGCCCCCTGCACAGCCGCCGCTTGTGCTCGATGAAAACGAGGATGTCACCAAGGGGGAAGTTGGTCTGACACTGGCCGCAGGTCAAGAGGTCGTGCTCCCCGGGCCCCATCCTCCGAGGACTCGGGGTGGACGGCTCCGGAGAGGGAGATCGAGCGCCTGAGTCATGGTTGACCTCCGCTGTGAGAAAAAGAGACGCAGAAAACAATTAAAAAAAAAAGACATTCAGTCAGTGAGAAAAACATCCTCAGAGAGAGAGAGAGGAAAAAAAAACTCAGCAAGGTTTAGTCCTGAAACCAATACAAGATAACAACCATCCCTCTGTACCGCACAGGGTGGTCGTTACATTAAAAAAAAAAAAAAAACTGTGTCACGTTCAGGGGCTTGAAACAGCAGAACGCTGTTAAGACTACTTTGCCAAGATAAACACCTGCGCCGCTTATCTCTGAGAGAGATCTGCGTAGGTGGGACCAAAAACACTTTACTCTACATGTCGATGTGCGTCTGCGAACGTGTGTGCGCGCTCACTCCGCTTGTGTTTTGTGTTTGTGCGGCCAGGAAGCGATTCATCTCAACGGCGCAGGCTTGGTTTCCGGTGAGAGCCCTTCGCTGCGCTGAGCTGTCACAGTGAAGATGGTTGCCTTCCACCACGTGGGAGCCTCGGCTTCTGCTCGACAAAGTGCATAGCGTAACCAAGGCCACATCCACAAGCCTCTGTTTGTGTGTGTGCGTGTGCGTGTGTGTGTGTGTGTGTGTGTGTGTGTGTGTGTGTGTGTTAAAGTGGGAAACATGAGGAGGGGGGAAAAGAAAAAAGAAAAAACAGCTTCATGTGTGCATGAATGGATCAAGACTCAGGTGAGTTTAAACGGTATTCTCAACAGACTGAAAATCCATAAAGCCAAACCTGGGGTCCTGTTAGGAGAGTAAATCTCATTCTTCACAGATCTGACACGGTCATTAATAACCATTACAGCGTTCTTCTCTACCTCCTCCCGCCGCCCCTATGGCACAGACACCGTCCCTCAGCTTAACGCAAATCCCTCATGGACAACTTCCACTTTTTTTTTTTCTTTCTCCACACTACCCTGATGTACCACCATGAAAATGTGTCCTCTTCTTGAGAGCCCAGAGGAAACCTGAAGCTCCAGAGACAGTGAGGGATGTCTGGGCGAGCGAGCGGGAGATCAGGGAGGAGAGCCGCGTCAGTGCCTGGGGGGGAGAGAGAGAGAGAGAGAAAAACCCATCTCCTTCTCTTTTGTCTCTCTCCTTCTCCAAACGACACCCCAGTGAGTGATCGGTGAAAAATTAGAGCCATTTTTTTGTTTCCTTTTTACTTTTAACTATCTTCTTTTTGCCTTTCTTTCTTGTTCGTTTTTTGGATTCTAGTTTGAGCCAAATTCCCGCCAAAACGTCTGACGCATAAGTTGCCATTTTCCCTTTGTACTTCCGGTTCATACAAACCACTTCACATTTATATACTTATACTGCATCTTAGCTCATGTAAGAATACAATTTAATTAAAGTTAGCAGCTGTTACTCTCTAAAAACTTTACATTACAGGCGATTTCCTTTTGCTTTGTGTTTGATTGCTGAAGAAATACATGTTAAATCACGGCTCCTGATCAACCCATATTAACTTTGAGGAACCTTATGTTATTTATCAGAGCTATGTATATATATGACAATAGAAAATTACTTTAACTCTGGTTAAAATGAGGCATGATTGGTACCAAACGGCCTGCAAGTCGTGTACAAAACGCTCAAAGTTTTGAAGGCACGAAACGGCGAAGCGGAGAAAATACAAGCATTTGAAAACGCAAAAGGATGTCCACTGATTTTAAGAATTTGTGTATGGCTGAATGACAAAGCCTGGGTATGAACAGAAGAAATGCCATTCAGCTCCTTCCTACTTTCATTGCATACCTCTAAAGAAACCAGTTTGTTAAACAGTGACAGTTAATTTTTTGTCACTTGCAGAAATTGTAAAAATGCTTAAATCTTGTGTTCACTTTGATGTTATATCACTTTCTAAATTAATTTTCTCCATGTTGAGGTTTTTTTTTTTACTCTATCTGAATTTGGGTCAGGTTACTCTAATCTAATCTCCATCTGACAGATTATGACCCCCGATCAAACCGAAAGAACTTTGAGCAACTTCCTGTTCAAAGATTTGTTTTTAGTCACACAGAAAAGTAGAATAACGACAAAAAAAGTATCACCCTGGGGGGTATAATATAAATTAAAAAAAGAAGAAAAGAAAAAGAAAAAAAGTTTATTTTTTATTTTTAAGCCTTGCAATTATTCTAGTATCATGTTTGGAGAATTGGGCATTTATCCGAGCACTTTGAACTGTTTTGTGGCTACTTAGTTGCATAATTCATGACACTTAAGTAGTAAGAAGAAGCAGAAAGCAGTTTTAGGACACCGAGTACTAGTTGAGGGTAGGAAATGGTTTGTTTGAGCTTACAAAATGGATGTAGGGATGGATGAAACGGCAACATCTGGGTAAAACGTTGGTGAAGAATCCCCCCGTCATTTTCCCTGAAGTAAAGAATTGAAGTATTTTCGGAAAACGACGTCATTTTGTTTGGCTCTGCTCCCTGTTTGGGTTAGTTGGCATGTGACAGATTAAATCACAAACACCGAAAGGCTTTCTGCTAATGGGTAGCATTTGTCAGAGCCTTATAACTACATTTCCTTATGCTCATTGTACATGCAGATGATAGAAAATGACTTTAAATTATCCGATGTCAAAGCAAAGCAGCAAGCGGACGTTGAGTATATATGAAACGTTCGGTGGCAGATGGCTCTGTTTTTGGACCTGAAAAACATCAGGTGACGAAATGACAAAGTTCTGAGCTAGTAAAGGGGCGAAACGATCAGCAGCTGTTCCTTCCACTGTTGTGACTGTTGTTGTCTCCCCGGCTCCAGTCACCATCTTTGTCCTCTTTTAATTTTTGCGCCCCGTTCGCTTTGTTCCTTGAATCAAAAACTGCGTTTCCGGCCATTCGGTGGCACACACTCACACGGATCTAACCACGCTTAGGACCCACGCCACCATACGCGACATTGAAAAATAAAAAGAGAGAAAATACTAAAGAATGTGTGTGCAGCTATTGTTCTTATCGCTCATCTCAAACCGTTTCTCTAAACTTCCCAATCATCTCTGTTAACCTCTGATCTTTTTTTTTCTTTTTTTTATCCAATTTCACTGTTTCCCTTATTTCTGTTCAGATAAATAACTCCTCCTCCTCCTCCCTGGGCCCAGTCACCCATCCACCCACGTAAACACACACGCACACACACCTGCATCGGCACATTCTAGTCATCTCCAGTCGTTCCAAGCATGGACCAATGCCAAATATCTTTCTCTAGATGGCGATGGCTTCCTGGACTCCTGCCAAATAATTTCCATCTCATATTCTTTGACGGCAACGGAGGAAAAACAAACACATCTACCCACAGTTCACAGCTTGTAGCCGTAATTCAGACGAAGCGACACTTGGGCCGTGTAAAGGCGATACGCGCCATGCGTGCAAGCAGAACCTCACACTGAGCCGGCCCGAGGCATAAGCAAAAACAAGCCCCCCCCGCCCCCTCGGTCCCCCTCCACACTCCCCCAAATCCCTGCTTAGGACCTCCAAAGCAGCAGGGGGCCCCCGAGAGTCCCCTGAAACCAAAAAGGTTGTAAATGCACCACTTTTGTTTCGCTTGTAGTCGATTTTGTGAAGAATAGGGCAACTTTAAAAATTCACTCTGATTTTTAAATAGGACAAAATGCAAAAATGTTTACCTGAATTAATTTATTTAAGTTCCAGAACTGCTAATAAGCTCTTCTACATATGCGAATAAATCTCAACGAATAAGTGAGAATTTTCCACAAGTGCAAACCTCGCCACTCTTCCCTGCTCCACCCAGCCTGTACTGAAACAATAAACACAAGATATGATGGCAGGAGGAAATGAAGCACATCCAAATCTCCATAATTTCAGTAAACCTTCTCTTAAGAGGACTGATCAGTTATTTCTAAGACACTTAACGTGCAAAGAGGGCTCTTAAACCCATTTTCTGCCCGGGCCCCGGCTCAACGTTTGGGCCGCCCCTGCACGCACAGGAGACAAACAGGACAGGTGGCAAAGGTGGGGGTGCGAAAACGAGACGACAAAACAAGAGGATGAGCTGACAGGCGCCCTGCAAACCGAACCCCCGCGTCTTGGCTTGAGAGACAAACCTAACGAGGCCTGTTTTGCTGAACCTACGGTTGAGTAACGCGGCCTGAGGGCAGAAGGCGGTAAATTACTAGGAGCTGGCACCGAATCTATGCCACTGGAACGAAACTCGGACACCTTCTCACAACCACGCCCGCACGCTCGTCTTTCCTCAGGCTCACCTGCAAGAGGGAGGGAGGGAAGAGTGGGGGGGGGGGATGTGTATGCTAGAAGGAAACAAAGAAGGAATGCGTACAGGAGGGGCTAAAAAAATTATGGTTGGTCTGGCGTATTCAAAACTTTATCAGATATGTTCCATACAGAGCTGAGGCTGGACCCACTTCTGATTGTACTCGGAGTTTCTGTTCAGCTTTTTCAGTTTAATAAATGCCAACAACAATTATTATCTTATGCCTTTATCATAGGAAAAAACTAGTGTTGATGTTCTGGAAAAAAAGCAGAGGCTCCATCCGTTAAGTTGTGGCTTGAGGAACTGGTAAGGCTCTCTCATTTGGAAAGATTACGGTTCTCATTAGCAAATAATTTAAAGCAATTTAATAAAACTTGGCAACCCCTTCGGCAATATATTGATAACTCTATTTGAAGAGGATTTGATCTGAGCCTCGGTGTGATAAGATATAAGTCCTAGGGGAAGGGAGGGGGGTGGGTCATGGGAGTGTTTTTGCTTATGTCCTTTCTGTTTTGTTTTTCGTATTGTCTTTCTTATGTTTTATGTTCACATCAGAAAAATGAGGACAAATTTGTATTGCTGATGTTTCATTGTCCAGGTCTGATCCCTCAATAAAATTGTTGACAACAACAAAAAATCTGGGAAAATGTTGAAATGGAAACACATATAAAGGAGAAAGGGGGGGGGGAAAAACACACTAATGTGGCATATCAGGGTGACAGACAGCGTCTAATTCCCCCTGCATGAGAGGAACATGCTTGATAGGTAAAGGAGCACAGCTGACGCTCTGTCAAACATGCCATCGCAAGGGAAGGCGTTATGATAGCAATGAAAGCCAGCTGTCTAACACAATACCACACATACTTTGTTTTTTTTTTTCTTTCTAGCTCGCTCTGTTTCTTTTCTTTTTTTTTTTTTTTTGCTCTTCTTCACACACGGAGCTGAATCTTCACCCCGGTGACACTCCTGTTATTCTGCCTTATCAAGTGTGGGTTAAGTCAGGCAGCCTTAGAGCACCCCCTATCAGCTTGATGAGGGGAGAGTCAGTCAGTCAGTCAGTCTACTACTGCTGCTGCTGCTTCTGCTGCTGCTGCTGCACAATGTGTACCAGATGGGAAACGCTGCTGAAGACAATGGGCCTCTTTCAGCAAAAAAAAAAAAAATCCATTTATGATTTTAAAAAAAAGGGCAATAAAACACTTAATAAAGGGCCTAGTTTTCTTAAAAAGGCAAGTAAGTGGTTTGATTTTTCTTGATTGTGAAATCATAAATTCTTCAAACTTTCGTCAGAACATCATTATGATTATTTGGCTGAAGACGACTGAAGCAGGTTGTGACTCTAACCGCTCCTATAATCTCCTGAAACTCTCTAAATAATGAATGCTTAACGTCAGGAGTGAATAAAAAAAAACTTTTCAAAAATCTTTTTTTTTTTTTTTGCCTGAATAAAATTTTAATTTGCTAAAAAAAAAAGAAGAAGAAGAAAAAAAAATCCTCCGACTGGAAGCATCAATCGTTTAAACGTTTGCCGAGGTTTAAAACTTGATTTCTTTTTATTTTTTATTTTTTTTAGCATTTCAACTCAAACTTCTGATTATTAGCCAGATTTCCTAATAATCGCAGCATAAGGCCACAGGCGCTCGGATGACAAGTCGACTGAATTCAATAGGTTTTAACCTGCCTCTGTTTCTCCAACCGCGCAGCTTAAAAAACACACTCAATCTCAGGAGCTAAACCCCCCCGGAGAGAGTGAGAGAGTGTGTGAGTGTGTGTGTGGGGAGTGGGGGTAAGATTCACTCTGCCATAGAAAACAAATGACACCAGCAACATTGCAGATGGTTGCAATCAAAAATTCAAACGATGAACGGGGCCCCGCTTCGCCTATCCTCTTCTTTTTTTTTTCTCATCTATGATTTGCCAAGCAGAGCTGCAACACTGCAACGTTGTGTAAGGCCAGGCCTGCTTTGGTGTGTGTGTGTGTGCGTGAGTGAGTGTGTGTTTAATTATCTTATCAGCATTTAATCTGTAGCAGTCCCATTCCTTTATCGTAAATCTTAGATTATCAGCCTGAGCGTGAGCAAAATAAAGCCCTGCTGCTGACTGTGACTTGTCACTGAAATTGCCTTATGACCTGTGAGCTATGACACTTGGAGGTGCATAAATCAAATTTTGGCAAAATTGTATAATTGAGAGGGAAAAAAAAAATAAAATAGTGTCCCCACATTGCAAAACTCACCGAACGCGTTCTGTAATGTTTCAATTATTGAAAGACAAAAATCGTAAATCGCTCAGCCACCCCGACCGTCTCCTGCGAGATTATCATCCCGTCAACCGCAACGTTTGTGTGAATATTTGCTGTGGGGTGGAGTGAGTGAATGAGTAAGGGGGGGGGGAGACGAGAGCGTGTATACGGTGGGTTTCTCTCCCCCCCAGTCGTTTTGATGGCACATATGGCACGGATAAAGACGAAAACACTGACTGTTTCACGAGTAGCATGCCAATTCGGAGAGTAAACAGTTATCACGAGGCGTTTCCGTGGGATGGATCCCGCTCTGGTGATGGTACGCTGCAAAACATCACTGTGGAGGGGCAGGAGGAGGGTCTGGAAGGGATGGGGGTCTGAGCAGTAACAACAACAAAAAACAACAAAAAAAGCAGTGCAGTTCATGATTTTCATAGGAATTCATCAGAGCTTGCTGCAGGACACAGGTCTACGGATTGTCACAAACGCGACACCTTTGACCTCTGAGTGTGATCACAAAACAAATAATTAACTGGAAGCTGAATGTTGGCTTATTGAGCCTTCTTGCAGAGCAGCTTTTTACATGTGATTTGTTTTAGGCAGTAAAGCCACACACTTTGCATGTGGTCATGCAATCTGAGCGTAACTTGTGCAGACTCACACTAAATGCTGAATTGGTGTGTGTGTGTGATTTTCTTTTTCTTCTTGTCTGTGCTGCATACTTGTACATTTTGTGCATTTTCTGCATTTGAGTGTCCCTACATGTGTAACCGAGGGAGTGTAGTTTCCTAATACACACACACACACACACACACACATGCACATACAGGCACCGTTCTCCATTGACAAGCTCATACAGAAATATGCTGATATTCAGGTTTTGGTGTTCAGAAACAGAGTGTGTGACCCTATGGGCCGGCGGCGGCTGCGGAGCACGAAGCTGCGTTTGGTTACACGCCGTTCTCCCTGAATCTGACGAGCGGCTGACATATGCTGGCAGAAACTTCACATTATGGTTCACATAAAGACACACACACACACGCAGTGACCTGTCCCGACAGGCGACGATGAAGAAGCGTTGACGAATAAGACAACTGACGTGTCTTCGTTTTTTATGTTTTGTTTTTGTTTTGTTTTTTCACACACAGGGCGGTTGAAATTGCTCTCTTTAGGAAGTCGCAGCTTAGTTTTCGCCCACGCTCCTCAGGTGGTCGTCTGCAGGCCCTCCCATCAAACAACCCACAGCATAATGCTGCCACCAGCTGCAGAACGACAAGGCGCGTTGGCGCTTTCGCTTCGCTCCAGCTCGAGGACCCCTTACTGAATCTAATCTGGACCGTCGACGCTGAAACGTGCACGCCTTTCCTTTTGCAGAACATTTCTCTTTCTTTGGCTTTGAGCGTTTCACAGAATCTAAAAAAAAAAAAAAAGACAACTAAAAAAAAGAAAAAGTGAAAAAGCTTAACACTTCAGTCCTTCCTTAACCTTACACCTGTACATCTGAGGTCAATGCCTGAGGGCATAGTTCAGCAAACATCAAGTAAAAGAACAGGTAGGACAACATTTAGATCCTCCAAATTGCCCGGCCTGTCAGCATCTGACTCTGATCTTTTTATTCAGACTTCAGCAGCTACACGCTAAGCTGAGCGTCTGTGCATTAAATAACATTTCCAAAAGCTGCTCCTGTTCCTGCAGCTGCATGTGTGACGACTGGAAGTTTTAAGTGTGTATCTAGTTTTTTTTAAATTATTATTACTATTATTTTTATTGCTTTAAGCAAGAACAGATCAATCCTGAGGACACATACATGTCACTTCAAAAAGGCAGTTAAAAGACAATGTGTGACAACTAATTGTCAGTGCAATTATCTGCATTGAGTAGGACAGGAATGTACTGACTGTGAGGCAGGTGCCTGAAGACTTTTCTGTAATTACTATAGGAAATGTGCCCAAAAAAAAAAAAAGAAAAAAGGTTCAGGATATTCAAGAGTTGATTTTTTTTAAAAATGGAATAAGTTCATTAAAGGTAAAACTATTCTAACTTGTTGCCAAGTGTTTGTGTTATTTCTCTGCAGGCAAATGCTGGACGGACACACACACACACACACACACATTCAGTCAGCATACACGTTTTTAGAGAGATTTAAGATCGAATAAACTGCCAGATTACAATCTACAAAATAGATTTTTTTTTTTAGCCCTTTAAGGCCGGTGTGTTGGTTCACAACGTCCTCTTGCATATTTTATGGACAACCTCAAACGAGGAAACTCAGGAGACAAAGTGGATGAAGCAAATAAACGATGAGCCGAAATCCACCTCACACTTTTCAGCACAGAACAGATCCGGGGCCAGAGATTACATCATGAAGTTTGTGCAATAAATTACCCAGATTAGGGAGCCCCTTTGAAATTGGATTTAGGCGCACGCCAAGCCCAGGGAGATGAAGGTTAGATTGATATAATTGGATTTCGCGACTTTTTCTTTTCTTTTTTTTTTTTTAATCGGCATGGGCCCCCACTTATAAAAGTTATCTGATCGCAGTTTTGGAAAGCATTAAATCGAGACAAAAAAAATCTATATTGTTGTTATTATCGCAACAAATGTGCTAATATATATATATATTTTACTGTTTTGTTCTGCACGAAAGAGTTTTGCAAAGAAAACTCAGGTTTTTTTTAACGCACACATTTTTACTTTATTCACCTTGCAGCGGGGTAGTTGTAGCAATAATAGTAGTAGCAATAATGATAATAATAATAATAGGGCCTTTAAGCTTCCGGAGGAGGAAAAGAAATGGAAACTTGCGCAAATTTACAAATCGAGAAAGACAAAATGCGAAGAACGCGAATAATAAAAATGAGAAAATATGAGAAAAGTGCAGTAGGAAAATGCGTGTTGTGACGAAACGCTGAACACATGTGCGCGCATGCTTTCCAACTCAAAACAGACGCCCTCACTGTATATACTTGAGGGGGTGTTAAAATGTAATGATTTTTGGAATATAACGCTTATTTCACTTTTTTGTTGTTGTTGCAAGTCAAAAAAAGCGGAAACACACCGTGTTTATCAAAGCAATGTCTTCCCCCTTGTCATTTATTTCACATATGCTGCGTAGTATCCCAACTTTAGATAAATAAAACACCGCATATGCGAATTATAATAATAATAACAATAATAATAATACATATTTGTGGTAAAATACTTCATTCTTGTAAATACATAAAAAAGTCTAAACCAAGAGTGGTTAAAAAGTAAGCGATAAATAATGCTGTAATTATTATTTAGTAAGTTGACATTAGAAGAAGATGAACTCACCTTGGACCGTCTCCCTGTGCGTCAACGATAAGTGCTGCGGGTTCACCTGCTTGCGGCGGGACATTGCCCCGGCATTTACTCTGGCATCGCCCGGTGAACGGCACTTGGAGTCGGCTTGAACCGTGGTGTCGGTGAGCAGCTCTCTCTCTCCCTCCCTCTCTCTCCCTCTCGCTCTCTGTCTCGCGCTCTCTCTCCTTCGCACTCCCTCCGATCGCGCGCTCTTATCGCTAGCCCGTCGACAGTCTCTGAAGGTGTAAACTTTTGATGCGCGTTAAGGAGCCGGAGCAGCCGGGCTGAAAGTCGGAAGATCCGCGCCGGTGTCCTGCCGTGGAAGCAACACCTGGATCGGGTAGTGGGGGAGGAAGCCAAAGCGGGGCTTTCTTTCTTTCTTTTTTGTTGTTGTTGTTGCGATGGATCGATGAAAGCAGGTTAGGAGAAGTGTGGCGTTTGTTTGCAGATCGAAAAGAAAAAAGGAAAAAAAAATCCTGGACTTCCCAACCTCTGCAGCGACCGTGCTGATAGAAAATCGCCCCCCTTTTTTATTTTATTATTATTATTATTCTTTAAAGATTTTTCTCTTAAAAACCTATGATCGCCGTATCTGTGGGGGCCAAATAGCAGCTGTTTACTCTGTGTGCTCCCTACAGTCCTTCCATCTCAGCAGTGGTGCGCTAAATGACCCTTTGGCACTGACTCCTCCTGTGCGTTTTGGCATTGGTGCGCGGAACGGCAACTCTTGGCTCCGGCGGCACTAGCCTGGCTGATTGAGAGACACACACACAGAAACACACACACACTCACACACACAGACGAGAGAGAGAGAAAAAAGAGAGAAAGGGTGTGTGTATGTGTGTGTGTGTGTGTGTGTGTGAGAGAGAGAGAGAGAGAGAGAGAGAGAGAGAGAGAGAGAGAGAGAGAAACCAGGCGGGCAGACGTGACACCTCCTCCTTTTCTTCCAACAAGCCGAGGTCCAATGTTTCCCAGTTTCCTACGGTGTTTGAGGCTACTTCGAGTCGACTCACGCGATGAAAGATGCTCTGCCTGCCAGCGTACGCGCGTGTGCCCGGTGCACGGCTCACGTGCTCGGGACTCAAGTTCAAGTGCGCTCGTGTGCCGCCTCGCGCGCCAGGCAGTTCGCTGGACGAAAACGCGCGGACAACCCGGCGGCTCTCCGGGGCTCCTCCATCAGCTCCGAGAAGTAATCACCAGTCATCAGCGGTTACTCACTTCACAGACGGTTCTCATGCCTGTCTGGGCTTTTCTGAAGCAGCGTCACGTTACCAGCAAAGAAACTAACCGTCTCACCTTTCTATTTATCATTAGTTTATATAAAGAAAAGGGGCGCGTGCAATTTTTTTTCCTTCCACCCCCCACCCCCCGCGCATTAGCTACAATTTACTTCTCCTCATTTCATGAAATGTCACCAGAAATTTCACATAAACACAACGATTAGAGCTCGCGCTCTCTTGATCTCTCAGCCTATCAGGTCAAACATCTAATTGGTCTTATGATACTTTTATCGCGGGCGGTTCTTTAAGTGTTATTAATATTAGATAAGGTTCGAGTGAGTAATCAGTGTAAATGTAAAGCATATATTTCCACGCATTGTGTAAGAGAGAGAAAGAGAGAGAGAGAGAGAGAGAGAGGGGGGGAGTGCGCGCGGCATGCTGCAGGTCCGTTGTCAGGGTAGTTTTAAGGCAACAGTACCCTCTGTTGGCACAGTCGGGAGGCAAAGCAGACCTAATCAGGAGGTGGCACCTTTAAAACAAACAAAGCAAAACAAAACAAAAAACCAAAAACAAAACAGCTTTCTCAGTTTAGCCCGGCGCTTTGCAAAAGTATTCAGGCTCCTTAATCTTTTCCACATCTTGTTAGCTTAAATTTTATTTGGCATTTTATGTGATGGATCATCGCGAAGTAGCGCGGAACTGGAGAGTGCGAGGGGAAAAAAAAGACGCATCGTTTTGTTTTTATTGTTTCACATAAAACAAAACAAAAACTTAGAACATATATATTTTCAGGTCATTTTACTCTAATATCCCCACATAAAACTTAACTATTAAACAGACTCATCTTGTGTGTGTAATTGAAACCCAGAGGTTTATTAGAGAGGGAACAAACGGGGAGCGTAGCAGATGGGAATTATTCAACTGTATTAACTAATACAGTTGTGTTGTATTAATCAAAATTAGCACAACACAACTGCAAACACGGCACTTCACCCATACCAAACGATTCAAACTCCAGTCTTTGGAGTCTTCGTGTCTCCGGTTCGATGTACCTGAATCCAACCTCTAGAATCGCCCTACTGACCTGCCCCTTTAAGCTCTAGAAGTTGCTCTGATCAGATGATACAAAAGCATTTTTTAAGCCTCCACATGCAAAACACTATGGATGAATGATAAGCAAACTAACACTGAAAAATACCTTTGGTGAGACATGGTGGTGGCACCATCATGCTGTGGTGACGTTGATCGGACTTTAAAAAGACTTTACTTCCCCTGTATTCTTACGATTTTTGACAAAACTGCATCTGTCTAGCTTTTTGTAAAGTCAAAATGTTGATTTGTGCGGGGAAAGGGAGACTAAAAACAAATGCACACCACACTTCAAATTTTTGTAACAAAGGTAGAAAACCTATTTTTTCCCTCTTGTCACATAATAATTACAGCTACATTGTGTTGGTCTATCACCTGAAATATTGTTGCTGTGTGAGAAGATGTGAAAAAGTTGAAGGGTTTTGAAATATTTTATTTTATTTTTTGCCGCTGTGTAGAATCCAGAGCGGATCAGGTCCACTTAGAGCTTGTTAATGAGTCTAATGGACAATCATTCAGTCACTGAACGCTTCATTGTATTCAGCGTATATATGCACAGATAAGTGCCTTTCAGACACTGTAGCCAAGCTTTTTTTTTTTTTTTTTTTTTTTTTGGATTTCTCTGAACCTTACAAAGCAATTCAAACTTGTGCTTAAGCTGTAATTTGGTTGAAATACTCTTGCTGGAAAAAAAAAATAAAAAAAATTAAAGCCTCTCATGGCCGTTTAAAGTTGACAATATACTTTTCCCTGAATCGGCGAAGAGAGGTGTGCAGCCATGGCGATACGTGTTTTTTTTTTTTTTTTTTACGGCCCGGCCATTAATAAAACATGGTGGGCAATTTTAAGAGCATTAGAAGTTTGATTGCTTCGGGGCTGGCCTGTGGGTCTTTCAGGACAGTAATTATTTATATAAATGAAATGTCATCTCGGCTCTGGCTCAAGGAGATGTAACCTCGGCAGATGCCACGTGCAGAAACACAATGGCGACAATAGTTGGGGTTTCACAGGCCAAGCCAGCGCGTGGCCCCAAAATTCACTACATGAAAGTAATAGTTCGTAACAAAGGGGGCAGCAGAGTAACATCAGCCGTATACATGAAGGAAGACATTACCCAGAGTTCACACGCTTTCCCTTACCATGTCTGCTGCCTGTGATCCGTACCCATGGGTTTCTCAATAATACATCAATGCTACCATTATAGCTTGTATCTGCAGGCTCGGGGCAAAGGCAGTGTAAGTTGGGTTGCAGAGGGCCACATAACATGCCTCGGCTGTGGACACAGGAAAGGTTTTAAGTCCAAAGTGTTGCCTCCGAGGAGACACGCATCCGCCGTGGCAAGTGTCACCGTTCAGTACGAGTTAACCTCAACACGCCGCGGGGCCAACAGCCACGCCGCCGGCGCCAAATGGAAGTTCTTGTCCGACGAAGAAGAAGTAGAGGCGAGGACTTCCGTTCGGCTTTCCTCCAGCTGAAAGCTAAAGATCTCCGGCTCACAATACGATTTCAGGCACTAATTATTCATGTTGGGGTGGATGAAACGAGTTCGGGGACGTGTGTTTAAAAAAAAAAAAAAAGGACTGGATCCCGCTCATATCCGCTTTTGATTCTGGGTCACTATCCTTTCCATTTTTTATGTCGCTCCAAACTAAAAATGAAACATAAAAAAAGAGAGACATTCCTATGGGGGCCCGTCTAAAAATAGACAAACTGTATGCAGTACTGTAGAAAAGCGTTTTAGTTTTTTTTAAATATCAGACAAACCTCTGTAAATACAAAAGGCAGTTTTCAAAAGGATGATTTCATTTATTAAGAGAAGCAAACCATCCAGACATGAAAAAGTAATTAGTTAGCCATCTTTGTCGACAACAATCACTCTCCACGATAATAACAGGAATGTTTTGCATTAATGTGGATTAATTATCATCTACTATTTGTTGCATTTAAAAAAAAAATCCAGCCACATTCAAAGGTTTTCTTGGATAAGTTTAAGGTATTTAAGGTAAGACAAAGTCCAGGCTTTTACTGGGCAACTTCAAAATCTTAATTTTATTATTCAGATGTGGACTTGTTGGTTTTCTTCACTGCATGAAAAACACAAAATCTTACCAAGTATTTTGGTCTAGTTTCTGGTGTAAATGTCTTAGTACAAAGCTAATTACAGGCAACCAATCAGCAAGAATCAGGAGTTTATTTTAAGTCAAAAATTCCTTAATATTGTTACAAATGGAATAATCTACCAGTGGATTAAGACATTTTCCCCAAATTGTTAGTTAAAATGTCTTGTATCATTGACAGATTATTTCACTTTTAGCTTGATTTACAACAATTAACATCTTCCTAAAAAAGTTACCTGTAAGTTAGTTTGGTCTTATTTCAGGTGTACTGAAATATTTGCACTAGAAACTGGACCAGAAATACTTGGTAAGATTTCGTGTTTTTGTCGTGTTCACACTATCATCCAGCTACATGAAACCAAAGTGGCCCGAAGCTTAAAGTCTCAATCTGATGACCTTCAGAATTCATCGTCCAGACCATCAGACATCCGGATTTCTGTGATCTTTTAGCCTACTTCGTGTTGTCAGTCACTTACAATTTAACCATTTTCTTTCATAGAAAGTAAGTCCAATTGCGCTCACCCCATCCACATCCCCATAGAGTCAAGAAATTACTTAAGCAGTTAATTCATAACTGTTCAAAAGGGAGGATGAGGGTTTAAAAACCGCATGTTGTGTTTAATCACTTTATCTCTGGTTTTAGAATATTCTTGATGATATGAAACATTTAGATGAGCAACCAAAACATGTAGGGGTGAAACTCTTTTTCAGAGCACTGCACGGTGCTCAAACTGCAAGTTTTGAGAAAAAATGGGTGATTTTAGTGTTGCAGAGGTGAAAAATAAAGCACTCAAAGCCATTTTGATGTGATTAACCGCAATGTGACAGCGCTGACATAAACAATGAAAGGTCCACTCCAGGAGAGCTTGTGGTAATATGAATATTGCTGTGGGATTTGCTTATAGTCGCTACTTCATTATGCAATGTTTAATATTAATAAAGAAAGTATAAGGATATATTATTTATAAGCTATTCAGAGTGTGGTTGGTATGTGTGTCTGTGTGTGCGTGTGTGTGTCTGTGTGTGCGTGTGTGTGGATTTGAGTGACAGATTGAGATGCTCCCTTGCTACAGGCAATACAACCAGACAAGGCTCTTACTTTTCCACAGGACCCGTCCTGACAATTTCTCCCACAGTTAAGAGGATTTGTCCGAGCAGGGGTGAATATATAATGCATGCAGATTCCAAATTTTAATGTGGGCCAAGTAAATGATTCAATGCTGGCTTTTCTCAGAAGTGAGGCCGCGAGGGGAGCGAACAGGGCTCGGGACGTTGCTCATGGTCGGCTCTTGCGACAACAGGCTGAGCGGGCCCACATGCTGGTAGTAACTATAAACATCCAAAGGAGATATTAGGGATTGTTTCTGCCTCGCAGGGCAAACGCCTCTCACAATGTTTTGATAATTATTCAGATCAATTTTTTAACTTTTTCACTGACAGTTACATCGCAGCAATAAACTTGGACATCTCTCGTTGGGATTAAGAGACCGACACAAGAGAGTACTCGACTCAGCAACACAGTCCGCAAATTGGAAGAATTACTGATCGGTGTAGCACGCCTCTATCGGCTTTGATTGCTGTCCATGTTCCTGTTGATAAAAAGGCAACCCCACAGCATGATGCTACCACCATCATGTGTCACAGTGTTTTCAAGGTGATGTGCGGAGCTGGCTTTCCTCCACATTTGCAAAAACATCCCCTTTTGGTCTCATCTGCCCCTTCTTTTGCATAGTTGTGCAGATTTTAAAGAGGATTTGTTTTTAACAATGGCATGCATGGAAGGTAAACATCAGTTGTGTATTAAATTGCATTAAATGTGTGCAGTATTTGCCTCATAACTGACACAGCTGACTAATTAATGACAAACACCATTGATTGGGGAAAGATATCACCAACACAAAGCTAGACTGCTGTTGTCCTTCTCGAGCATTTCTAGACGATCTTTTACCCATTATTATTTACCAAATGAAAACATTTTACTGCTGCAAACTCCAATAGTATAAATTACCTATTTATCTGAGATATTATTATAACAAATTTCAAATAACTTTATGTTGTTATTGAAGAATAGACCCATAGTACGTTAGCAATGACTTTAAAAATCTCTCTATTTCACAGGCATATTTCTTCCATAATCTACTCTTTTCCATAAATGAGTAAAAGACTAAAACTATTAACTGTAACATTTCACATTTGATGAAGAGACTCCTGAAATTATGAAGGTGAGAGATAGACAATAAATGAATAAATTTTGAACACTGTAGTGAATTATGATTGTTGGATTGCTTTTGTAGACAATTAAAACAGTAGAGTGAATATTTGTCTCCCTCTAGTGGATAGTATTCGAAACAACAGCCTCCTTATCCTCACAACTTGGATAGTCTATAAAAGCGATTCATATAACGGATAGTTCACTGGTTAAATTAGGCACTTAACTTTCGGAAAAAAAAAACAAAAACACATTTTTGAGTCCGAAATGTATCTTTCCAAGGCGCACGTGTATCTTGTCTCCTGCGTAATGACGTAGTGAAGGAGGTAGTGACGTACAGGAAAACGGTGGTGTCCTTGTTACAATGGGGATTTTGGTTGCTCATTTGTTGGTTAATACAGTGTGAAGAACTGCGGATTATTCAAACTGTCGTCTCTTGTATGTGGTTTATCCCGACGCATACATGATAAAGGTAAGCGTCGCGGCTCATTAGATGAAAAAATAAGCGACGAACAGCTAGAATTGCAAACACTTTGACAGGCTGATATGCCCTTAGCATTAGCTCGGGCTAACATGCTAACCCAATGCTAGCGAACAGATTAACCAGCCTAATTCACACTTCTTGTCTTTCTCTGTGTTGTAGCTTTTTATTTTACAAACTCACCCATTTTACTTCCTTTAAATGCATTTATTACACATTATGAAGCATGGTTTTGAACATTTCAGGTATATTTATAGTAAATGTTAGGTAGTAGCTCGTAACTTTATTATGCTAATAAGCTAAATCCTATATTTATCACGTTCATAATAAACCAGGCTACGCTGCTGATCTCTATATAAACTATACAGGAGTTAAGACATTACTCTGCTAAGTAAATACAATTTTTGTACTTATATTTTTATTCTTTTTTGTTGTTGCAACACATTTGGTTAAACTTAGCCATACAGTTTACTCTCTAATACAGTGGAGAAACAGAGTTTTATTATAGATGTCTAAATGAATAACATTAGGTCTACTTTCAGATTATAGTTAAACAACTTCTATGTCTAAATATGTGTGTTCCTCCACATTCTAATGTGGTTCTAACTCTCTCACACCACTTACTGCTCACAGCCGGTCAGCTGGCTGAAAGAAAAAAGGCTAGTTCTTGCTTATGTGGATGTCTGAGAATTTGGGCGTTTTTTTTTTTTTCCAACAAAAACTGACTGTCATGGTGTGAAAATTAAAGCAGGACCAGCTCTCACTACTATTTGGAGAAATTATATTTTAAAGCTATTAATTAGCCAATCCTAGGAATTCCCAACTAGCTAATGAGCTACAACACAGCAAGACTCTCGTTACCAGCCATGCCCAGTAGATCAATAAAATGAGTAGTTTAAAGTTTTCTTTGTTGGGTTAAGCATTTCTGTGGCTTTTTTTATGTACGGTACAATTTGGATAATTTCACACTTCCTCACCGGTTCTGTTTGGGTTGTTTATGGTGAACATGGAGAATAAATCTCCCACATGCTCTATATAGGGTGTGTTTATTTCCACAAACCAAATATTAAAAACGAAAAGTGAACTAAACAAAGCAACTTTTAGCACAAGTTGTACTTTTAAAGAATTTGGGGCACACCATAAAATGCTGATTCTTACTTGTAGGGCTTTTCTCTGAAAGCTAGAAAGTAATTATTGTTTTTTGGTTGTTTTTCCCCCCCCTCTGAATCTCCACAGTCCAGCGCAGCAGGTCCATCCACCTCT
This sequence comes from Poecilia latipinna, assembly GCF_001443285.1. Classification (NCBI taxonomy): domain Eukaryota; kingdom Metazoa; phylum Chordata; class Actinopteri; order Cyprinodontiformes; family Poeciliidae; genus Poecilia; species Poecilia latipinna. The sequence goes on along the minus strand of NW_015113470.1, from coordinate 270,515 downwards.
TCCCCTCAGACAATGAAGGAACCCAAGGAGAACTTGAGCGGCCAAGCCACTCTGGACCACATCAAGCCATGCTGGTATTGGGACAAGAAGGACCTAGCACACACCCCGTCTCAGTCCGAGGGCCTTGACCCGGGTACGGAGGCTCGGTATAGGAGGGAGGGAGCCCGCTTCATATTCGACGTGGGAACCCGCCTTGGCCTGTATCCTTGATCACTTTATACCAGGAAAAAACTTTATCTTGTATCTCTGTCACGTTAGGGTTAGATATTTTAGGTAAAGTAGTGCAATAAAAAAAAAAAAAACACAGAACAGATAAGCTGTACAAGTTGACTCGGCCTGTCACGATAACAAGTTTTGCTTGATGGTAAATTGTCCCAGTTATTGCGATAAACGATATCATTGTTGTTTTGAGACATTTTTCAACTAATATAACGGCAGTGGCATAAAAATGCTAGAACACATTCTCCAAGATCAATAAACGTTAAGTTCTAATGAACATTTTAGCACTGGAACTGGACGACATTTTAAGGCTTCAAAACGAATAAACAAAACAATAGAAAGAACAAATAAAAATGAATGATGAAGTCTCTGTAAACAACACTATCCTTTAAAAAAAAGGGCTGGTTGGGACCCAAACTTTTCTCATGCTGTCTTTGGTAGAAAGAGAGAAAGGAAAGGAAAAAAATGATAAATTAAACAAATGGAGCGTTGGTTAAATGCTTTGCTGAAATGCTTTTATGTTTTTCATAGCGTAATGATGTGATTATGGCAATTATAAAGCTAACCATGCTAATCAGGTTTCAGTTATAGAAGTCGTCATGTGCGAGACTCCTTGACTGTTAGCAGACACTATGACACTTTGGCCACCGGCATCATATATTTCCATCGCTTCTACATGTTCCACTCCTTCAAGCAGTTTCCCAGATACGTGAGTCCCAGTTTCTGATCATCCTCGGTCTTTCCCCGATGTCCGAAAGCAAACTAAACTTAGGGAAAGGAACGCTGGGACTTATTTTTGTTTGTTTGTTTGTTTGTTTTTGTCCCACAGGTCACTGGAGCTTGTTGTCTTTTCCTGGCCGGAAAAGTTGAGGAGACCCCAAAGAAGTGCAAAGACATCATCAAGACGGCGCGGAGCTTACTGAACGATGTGCAGTTTGCTCAGTTCGGCGACGATCCAAAGGTGACGTTTTCATTTGTTTCAGTTGACCTCTGACCTTTTTCTGAACATATTCAGCTCAGAAGCGTCTACAGTCTACAAAAACAAACAAAAGGAACAAAAACAAACAAAAAAAAAACACAAAACAAAACTTGGATTTAGGGGTTTGTGATATGGCCTTCAAATGTTATCTCAATACTAACTGGTGCTAATGGGATAACAATAAAAGTGATGATGAATAAAACAGTTTACTTGTTTTCAGTTTTGTTTGAAGTAACTGCATGTGTCTTACAATATACATCCATTCACAATGGGATTCTTCAGGGTACAGTTACATAAATAACTGTATAATAATTATATTTACTCATATTTTTAAGTTTATCAATACTTATTGGTGGAGCAAATGGTGCATAAAGTAGTGAAATTATTTTCAACCCTGAGAATGCAGCAGCAGGTTTTTGAGAGTTCGCCAACATTAATTACAATTTGTCGTTTCACAGCAAGTGAAAATTCTTATCATGATGAGAAATTCTTTTACAATACATGAAAACCCCCTACTTGGAGTTAAAGAGGCCTGTGATGTTTTGTAGACAAACCCATTTTTGTTGCAGAGCAATATGAGTATTAACCAAGAGATTTCTTAAAATCCTTTTCACGCTGGTTCTTAAATACAAATAAACTCCACTTGATATTATTTCCCACCTTCAACATGTCAGTTTTTTAAAGCTACATCAGCTTGAAATATTCTTCTAACATTTTGCGTTTTATTTGTTTACATAAATGAAAACAAGACAGAGGAAATAGTTTCCATCAAATAAATATCGGGGGGTTTTTTTTGTTTTGTTTTTATTTTATTTATGCCTTCAACATGATCCAACATCATTACTTTTACGCTAATTTAAGGAAATGAGGTTCTAGTTCTGAGGGAAAAATTATAGGAATAAATATCCTCTGGCAAATCTGAGTCATTAACTCTAAAAAAACTGGAAATTTTTTTTTTGTCTTTTTCACAAAGAGAAATGCTTCATAAAACTCCAACTGAGTTTGTGAAGAGTGTGTTTTCAAGGCAGAAATATCCAGGCTTGACCCGTCCAAGTTTTTTGAACTCCAGATGTTACAATGGAGTCCAGATTCCTTTATAAACTATTAAAAAGCTCATTAAGTGTCTCTTGCGGCACTTTCTTTCTCCTTTTTCTGGGTCCAGGAGAAAGAACCGCTTATGTCATGAGCTGGATGCAGCAACCGCCTAATCAGTCGGTCGAAAAGGCCGAGCGCAAAACTCTGGACGGACTTTCACTTCTGTTCTGCTGAATTTAAGACAAAAACAACAACAAAATGGAGACCGTAACTATCCTGCGATCTCTTGTCTGCCACCTGTTTGTGACATCACAAAGAGTTTAACTTTATGGAGCAGAAGTTACTTACATATATCATCATAAATATCTGCGTGTTTTCAGGGAGAATGAGATCAATCTGTCTATTTGTGCTGCAAAACTGCAACAAATCTCCACTGTTGAGAGAACTGCGCCTTAAATGAACCTTGTGGTTGTAACAGGAGGAGGTGATGGTTCTGGAGAGGATTTTGCTCCAGACGATCAAGTTTGACCTGCAGGTGGAGCATCCCTACATGTTCCTGCTGCGCTACGTCAAGCAGCTTAAAGGTAAAGAAGAAAAAAAACGTTTCAACCACTGATGAAAAGTAAACTCTGGCTCATGGATTCAGTCAAGATCAGGCTGACATTCTGCTGTTGTATTGCAGGCGAGAAGAATAAAGTCTGCAAGGTGTTACAGATGGCTTGGACCTTTGTCAACGACAGGTGAGCACACTTTGGCCAGTGTTTACTCTAATTAACTGAAGGTTCTTCTTAAATCTACGAAAATAGTCATAATATTTTGAGAATAAAGTTGCTAAATTGAAAGACTAAATTCATAACATTACGAATTTATTAATATTGACTTTATTCTTGTATTATTACAACTTTCTTATTTCAACTTTATTCTCATACGACTTATTCCTGTTTTTCAACATTATTCTTAAAATATTATGACTTTTATTTTTGTAATTTTTTTATTCGGTCCTAATATTCTGTCATATAAATCATTATTTTGAGGATTTTCCTGATAATATTGACAGATTTGACCCTCGTGTGTGTGCGTGTGTGTGTGTGTTCCCTCCAGCCTCTGCACCATGCTGTCTCTGCAGTGGGAGCCAGAAATCATTGCTGTGGCTGTGATGTACCTGGCCGGCCGCCTGTGTAAGTTCGACATCCAGGAGTGGACGGCCAAGCAGTCATCCCGCCGCTGGTGGGAGCAGTTCGTCCAGGACGTGCCCGTCGAGCTTCTGGAAGGTACTCCCCTTCTTCCTTCAGATTTCCTCCCTCACCTCTCGGACGCTTCTCATCCATCCGTCATAATCCCTCCATCTTCCAGACATCTGCCACCAGATCCTGGACCTGTACTCCCAGGGAAACAAGCCCATCCCTCAGCAGATCCAGGAGAAGGAGCGGGCGCCGGCTACCCCCACCTCTCTTCCTCCAGTCCCACAGGGGCAGCCCCCGGCCTCCAACCCGCCGCCCCCGCCGCCCAAGAAGGCCTCTCCTCAGGTTGGCAGCCCGGCACGCCAGCTCAAACGCTCGCATGTAAGCAAGCTAACAGAGAAGAGAAGACTTTAAAAATATGATGAAATGACTTCTGATTATCTCAGCCTTGTGTCTGTTTTTGTCCCAGACTTCTCCAAAGGATGAACCCAAACCTCCAGGTATTCTGCTTTTTATGTCACAGTACAATTAATTTTTTTTTTTGTAATTTTGTGAAATTATACCTACAAATACAAAAGTATAAAGTCCATAAATGTTAAGAGAGAGGACAATAATACCTTGTTTATTAGATTTGTAGGACCATCTGTCCCTGTAAACACTTAATCCACTTTTCCACGTGAATTCCTTGTTGTAAAATGTCTCAAGCTCTTTCAGATTGGGTGAAAACAACCTTCAGCATCAGTTTTCAAGTCTCGCGAATTATATTTAAGTTTGGACTGCCATCATTAATCAGCATATTGACATTATAATTATAGTCAGTCAACACAATTTTTATTTCATCTTTTTTTTTTTCTTTTTTTTTTTTGCTTAGCAAAAGTTACAGCAGTTTGTTTTCCCCCAAAGTGTAGTGTGTGTGCACAGAGTCCCCTCGATCCAGAACAAATGTGTGTGTGTGTGCGCCTTTAAGTCAGCCAGGTTCAGCTCCCGTCACTGGCTGCCTGCATCTGGGAAAATATGAGAGATCTCATATCTCCTAGATGCCAAATATTAATTCAAATATTAATATTAAGAAAATGAAGGGCCTAATTTTATTTATTTATTTTTCTTTACGCTGGAAGTGACGCAAAAAAAACGAGCAATTTTATAAATAAAATAAAATAAACTAGCTTTGTTTTTGGGGGTAAAAAAATAACTTAGAGTACTAGCCCTTGTCTGGACTTTGACTGGTCCATTCTAACACATTATTTCACTCTGATCTAAACCACTTTATTGTTGCTATGACTGAACCTCCACCCCAGTCTAACATGCTTTGCAGACCCTAACAGTTTTTCTTCTTGGGTTGACCTGTGTTTAGCTCCATCCTCCACTAAACTCTGACAAGCTGCTGAAGAAAAGAATCCCCACAGCATGATGCAGCCACCATCTTGTTTCTGTTACTGTGTCCCGGTGGATGTATATTATTAGTTGTCTGTCCATAGATTTGTGTATATCCCAAAGGGTCCAGTGCTTACACTGGATTTAATTTTAGGGTCAATACTTGCCGGCTACCCTTTTCAAATTTCATTAGAAAAAAACAACAGAAACTTTATGCACAGTTTTATGTCAGTATATCACATGAAATCCCAATGAGATACAGTAAAGTTTGCTGTTTTAATTTGACATGATTCAAGTCATTCATTCTTGTTTAACTTTATTAAACCAAAAATCACATATTGATAACTCTCATAACTCTCTCTGACATTTTTGCAGAACAAGCCGGGTCAAAGATCCCCCGACTGGAGAGCCCCATGCCCCCCCTGCCTACATCCCAGCCTCCCCCAGGTAACCATGGCCGCCGCCTGAGTGATGCCCTTCATCTGGGCATGGAGTTGAACTTGGGGGCATGGAGTTGAACTTGGGGACACGCTGGCATCCAGGAAAGCCCTGCTGTTTGTTTGTTTGTTTGTTTGTTTGCGTACGCCACTAAACAGACCTGCTTTATGAGTCGCCAGTTCCCCTGCGGTCAGTTCGGGCTCCTGGAGCAGCCCAAAATTGTTAGCCTGCTTATGTAATCACCTTTTGCCTGGACAAAACGCAAACCACATGCTCCCACGCTCACCCTGAGCTCTGCTGAGAGCTTCAGCCGGGTAATGAGACCTCCTGCGCGGCGGCATTGGCTGATCTTGGCCCCGCTGTGCGTTCCTGTCTGGGAACAGGGAGGTTATTTGGGATCATCTTGGTGGGTTTGGGGGGGAACCCAGCTGCATGGCTCCCACCACTGAGCCATGCAGTGACTGCTTTTAATTAGGGCTGCAACTAAAGATTACTTTAGTTATTCTGACGATTAATAAAAAATTTGCCTGTTCTGAAGGCCTTTTTTGTACGATATTAGAAACACTTTAATAGATGCAAATAAATAGTTCAATTCCTTTTTTAAATAAAATACACATTTTATTGCCTGAAGTGAACACCTAGAGAATTTGAACCACACGACGCGAAAACTGCTGCTTGAGCAGTTCTGGGTTAAATGCAAAATTTATAAGTTTTTTGTACAGTTTTGACTACTTTACTGCTCTCGGTAAGCAAATTTTCTTTTTCGGAGTCTGTTAATGATTAATCGATTGCTAAATTAGTTGACGATTATTTCAATAACTGATTAATTGTGATTAATCTGATTAATCGTTTCAGTCCTGTTAGTTATTTTTCTGTTTTTCTCTGTTTCCCCATCCAGCCCCTCCTGCAGAGGCGGAACCAGGAAGCGAAGCTGCTCCTCCGCCTCCACATGCCCCACCCCCACACCAGCCCCCACCCTTGCCCCATCGCCCTCCTCCACCCCCACCCTCCAACTACCTGATGTCCACCACCAGCTCCTACATGTCAGGGGAGGGCTACCAGAGCCTGCAGTCCATGATGAAGACAGAAGGCCCGGCCTACACCCCCATGCCGCCCACCTACCCGCCACCCATCCCGCCGTATCACCCGCACGTCTACCAACAGGCCGCGGCGCCGCCTCCAGGTCCTCCGCCTCCTCCATCCAGTTACCCACCACCCAGTTTGGCCCCAGCCTACCCTCCGCCAGGCTACAACAGCTACCCTCCGCCACCGCCTCCCCGCATGCCCCCAGGCCACGTGCCGCCGCCGGGGATCACGCTTCCCCCTGCCGGGTACCCTCCTCCACCCCCCGTGCCTCCAGGACAGTCCCAAGTACCCCTGCCCCCTCCACCTGGAATGCCCCTCAACCGCGGCGGGTGGATGAGATGAATCTACAAACATATAGCTGCTGATTGGAGACTGAACCAGAAAGTTTTCCTGTCACAAACTAAAAGAAGTGAGGCTGGTCTCTCTTCAGTGCGGCTTCAGACAAGCAGCTGACGTGGTTGGAGATAAACTTGAAATGACAAGTCAGGTCTGAGCACCATTATTTGGAAAACCAGGAGGAATATTTCTGGGAAGTATTTTTTTTTTTTTTTTTTTTTTTGAAAAGATCTTTTGATATCTACAGGAAGCTACTTATTGAGCCCTTCACTGAGAATGTACTGAGGAACAGCAGTTTTCCTCCCAAAGTGTGTCAAAGACATGTTTCAGTTTATTTGGTTTTGTTTTAGGCTTCTTGTCATTTAAATCATGTTTTTTGCCTCCTAATGTTTCCCAGTTGTTTTTGCGTTCTGTTTCTCATTTTGTTCCATCACATTGTGTCCAGTCTTAGGGAAAACACAGTAGTTGAGGCTTTTGGAGTTTGTCGACCCATAATTTGTTTTTGTTTTGGCATAACTTTGAAAATGCTGGTTTCACTTCGCAAACAGTTCTGCGACTATTAAAAGTTTTATTTTCACATTTTGTCCTTGTTTTGTGGGATCTGTAAAATGTTATTACAAAAGTACCCTCTCAAACTAAACAAATTTAGAAAAAATTGCTCTTTAATGGCGATGCACTTGCCCACTTTTTTCACAGATACACATATCTGAGATTTAGTACAGATCCGATACAGAAAAAGTCCTGAATTGACGTTACATTTTACATTTCCTTTACTATCTTCATTAAAAAACAGACATAAGTGTACTGCATTACATGCTCATTCAATAACTCTGCACCAGTACAGCTAATACACCGATCACTAAACAAGCTTGGTCAAACGTTAAAAACAGCTCAACTTCGATTGGTTCAGTCAGTGCAGTTAGAAGTAGGACAGCCAATGTAAGATAAACTGAAACTGACAGAAACAAAAGGCCAAACATGTAAAAATAAACTGCAATAAACCTTTAAAATGTTGTAAGGTACAGCAGCATTGTAGCAGCTGCTCAGATGTGAAACTCCAGTTTTTATCATCCAGTTTTCAGCAGGAAGTATGAACAGAACACTGTGGGTCCTTCACAAAGACTCAGGACAGAAGCCAGAGAGATTAACTCCTTGTCCTAAATTACCAGCCAGCTGTAAACTACAAGTCCCATTCGACTGCAGGAGGATCACTCCTCCCATTAGCCCTGGCACAGAGCCGACTACAAATGGGAGGTTAGTCGTCGTAGTCGTCATGGAGGCCCGGCTGGGATGGGACCCTCTGTCACTCACCGCTACACGTGTCATAAACTCATTGTCTTGCCATCAATCGGAGGACCTAAGCACCTCCACAGCAGATGGAGGCCCAGCAGGACGACAGGAGGCCACGCCCGGAGCCCCCGCCCCACACAGAGAACACACGCCAGGAGGAAGAGGGGCCACAACTTTAGGGGTGCCCCATGGCCCAGACTGGCCCTCCTGTGGATACACCTCTGGATGAAGTCCTAATGTCTTCCATGATTAATCGGAGGCAAATATGGCTGAGCCTCTACTGTAAGACATCAGCTGGTTATGATCTGGAATCAGTGGCGTTTAGATTAAAAGATGTTCTATGTTACCCTCCCTTTTTTATTGTACTTTGTTTCCTCATTTTAGCCACATTTAATTATTACATTCCCTGCCAGCTAAAGAGAAGCTCAGATAAACACTGCGGGGTGGGCACAACAAAACATTTGAGGCTAGGGCGCCTCAATTGATCCAAATGTCTAGAACCGGGCCTGGACCGAGCATGCCACTGTGACAGAACAGACAGACTTTGTTGCCCTCTGGTGGTGAAAGTATAACATTTGTTCCAACAATAAACATGGGAACAATGCCTCTATGGCACAGCAGAGGGCGTCATTGATAAATGAAAAAAATGGCATTCTTATTTACACATTTATATATGATTCTGATTGCTTTTGTTAGTCATTTAAGCAAATAAAAACATAAAGGACCAAAACCAGATACTAATTGAATAAGTAAACAATTCTTAAACATTAGTCAACGAGTGTTTTATTTGCTTATTGACGGCAACAAATACCATATCAGACAGGTTTCTTTCGTAACATCGCGGCATGTGTTCGTAATAATGTGCTTGGTATTATGGAAAATCAAAAATGCGACATTTATATCACTGGGACATTTGGAACTAGATTTTTGTTGCGTTTATTTAAATATTTTAATGTTGATTACAATAAATTTTGACCCTGCTATCCAAATACGGCAGCTGAAATCAAGAATAATTACTTTATGTAATCTTTATTGTCTAATTTTGGTGAGTCTTCCACATTAGGATGCCTTGCTTAAACTTCCCTAAGCCAAGACAGCTAAAGTGCAAAGCTGTGTTGTGATGTAATTGTCTAATGCAACATTTATGCTAAGCAGAAACTTGCTAAGTGTATGAACTGCAGGATAAATCCTTACCAGCAGAGGGCGCTCTTTGTCATCCTATGTTGGGGAAAAAAACGTTCTCTTCAAATAAAGACAACACTCAACAGCATCATGAATCAACTTGTTTATTTTATTTCCCAGAGTTTTCTAAAAGTGGCCTAATTCATGTACACTTCACCTGAAAATTGCTGTTTTTTTATTTTTTAAATCAGTGAAATTCATGAGAAACAGTTACAGTCATGCTAGTTGCTACAAGATTGACGTTTGCACCTGAAATCCTAGAGATTTGGATTGTGGGTTTTAGCATACAGGTGTAAAAAGGAGCATTAAAGAGAAAAGTTTAAAACAATAATAATAATAATAATAATAATAATAATAATAATAATAATAATAAAAACGTAGTTGGGTACCAAATCGAAACATAATCAAGGAAAATGTGGCAAATTTCAAACTAAACGCCACCTTTTTTTTCTTTTTCTTTTTTTGTTTTAAGTATTGAAAATTGTACCATGGCTTTAAAGCAGTTCCTAGAAAAAAAGGACACTTTAAAATGAATACTTTGATTGCTTTTCTTTTACCGTTTAAGGGATAAAAAGGTCGGTGACGGCATCTGAACAAATATCACCAAAAATGGGAGAGCCCGTTCCGTCCGTATATCACATCTGTCCGATATAACTTACAGATTGATCAGAAATAATCAATTCATGAACCTGTTTGCTCCCTTCAACCTCTATGTTAAACCTGGCAATAAATACGCTGATGAATTGCTCATATTGACATCAAGAAATACTCGTTTTTACAAAGTTTCGTGGTGTAAAGACATCGACGGGAAGACATACTTCTCATATTCTAAGATTGAAAAGGTAAAAGTAGAAAGAAATCGTGCACCTGCTGAATCCATAACAGAAAGAATCTAATTTAGCAATTTACTTCAAATAAAAATCCTAAAAATGAAAATCGTAGTGCAACTACGGTTAGACCTTCAAAAATCTTATTGCAGTCGGTAAGCTCTTGCATGGATTCAGAAAATGTGTCGTGTTGCAACCAGATACTACAGCCGCAAGAAAACCATCCAGTCTTCATTCACACACACGCACAGGCACATCCACACAGACTCAGAGATGGGTGAAGGTAAAACTCTCGCCCTCCCAACCTGAGAAAATGATTGTCTGACAAGCACACAGCATTCAAAGTTTTTAGCTTTTGTTTTTTTTTTTCTCCCACAAAGTCATAAAATCATCTGAAGAATCCAAATGGCCTCGGTACATTTTCAGAGGTTCAATTGAGAAGGTATTATAAAGGTTGATCTGGAAAAAAATAATAATAATAATAATAATAATAATAATAATAATAATAATAAATGGTTAATACCAAAAGCAAACCCTGTTGAAGGTCAGACTGTGAGTGTGCTTTGGAAACAGAAAAATGTTTGATCACGTGGCCACGCTAGTGTACAAAACAGAGAAAACGTAAAATCAACACAAAGTAGTGCTATGGTTTTATACACATTATACACAAGTTATCAGCGTCCCCTAGACGTAATTATATTCATAGACTCTCACGAGCAAAAGGCGCTAGATCACAGTGGGTTTCACTTAAGTTAATGTCTCAGAATGCTAATCCTAATTATACTCGTTGACCACTAGGGTGTGGAAAGGTCGGTGTGACAGGAGTTAGTTTTTTTTTTTTCTTTTCTTTTCTTTTTACATTTATTTATAGAGGGGTTACTATTAAAAGTTATCCAAAAATTCAGCCACACTGTCGCCCTCTCAGCCCTGCTGCATGCGGGAACAAAAGTGCCAAAATTCGTAAAAAAATAAGTTGTTAAATAAATATTGAAGTGGAAATACAATAAATAAATAATTCTATTTATAGTTGCATAAATGTTGATGTAAAGAATAACAATTAAAAATAAAACAATATGAAAACCATCTGGTAAAACTGAATTTATTAACTTTTTCTCTTTTCAATAATCGAGCTGCAGCACATTTTGAATTAATTTTATTGCTCAACCTGACAAAGTTTAAATTATTTCATAATGGACGGCAGCACAGGAAATGTGAAATAAATACATACCAAAACGGGTTCAATTTATATAACTAATTTAATAAATCACTGAATCATTTATGTAAATATTGAGGTTTGTTTTAAAATGTATCTACTGTATTGGAAGTCTTATGCCAAGTGGAAGTGGGCATTTATCAAATCATTTATCATTTATCGCAATAAATTTATACCGCAAAATATCACGCAAAAACTTTAAGTCTACTTTGCCCACAGCTAATTCAGAGTATTTATTTGACAAATTATTTGGCGCATTGTGGCACTTTTGAGCCCCCGTAGCACGCCGGGGAGGTCTCGGCTCCTGCGGCTTTGTCGCGTCTGTGCTTGAAACCATGTTGCACCGCCGGCTGACGAGAGCGCCGCCGTGCTCTCGAAAGAGGCCAACAGAGCGGTGTGAGTGTTTGAGACTGACGGAAAGTGGCCAAACTAGCTGCCGGTAGTCACCTTCAACATCGACTGGTTAGAAACGTTGTGTAATAATTCCACTGTACATGTAAATATCAAGACTACGTAGTCCATCCTGTCGCCGTCTCAACTGGTCCTAAAGAGGGCGTTTTCTGCAAGGGGCAGGAGGGGGCAGCTGATTCTCCGTCGGCAGTGGTGGAGCGCGGAGTGATGGGTGGTGTCGGCAGGTTTAATGTGGTGGCGTCCCCCCCTCCCCCCGGGTGAATGCAGGCGAGTCGGGTCGTCGGTGCTACAGCGGCCCCTTGAACTGGTTCCCAGAGAGATGCTGCCTGATGGACATCTTTGATCCGGCGGCGTCGCCCAGTTTTCGCCACACCACCTGCACAAACGGAGAGCAGAGACGAGACGCTGAGAGGCGAAGGGGAGCGGCCGGGTCAAGAAAATAATGCAAATAAAACTCGCTCTTCAAAAACGCAAAAACCCTTCACACACCTCCCCGCAGGTGTGCATCTCGGGAGTTTAGGGTTATCATCTGAAAGTTCTTTTTTATTATTTCAATAATTCAAGTCAAGTTCCTCTTTTCTGAACAGAACTACTGAAATAAAATTAACTTTTTATTAGTGCACCTGTACATGCGAAGCAGCTGAACTACTTTTCTTCCTCTCTTCCAGCTTTGTAAATGAGGTGGGGGCAGTGGTGGCCTCCCCCCGGTAATGTTATTACAGAAGCACTATTGTACTGTCCCCCCCTCACCCTTCCGCCAGATTCCTGGCCTGCTGCATACCTCTGCAGGGCCCAGATAGCCAGGCTCTCTCTCTCATCGTTGCACCTTTTATTCAGCAAAAGGTCTTTACAGTTCCAACACAGAGAGAGAGAGAGAGAGAGAGAGAGAGAGAGAGAGAGAGAGATGAGGAGAGGAAGACTAGATAGGAGAGAATGAGTGGTTGGAGGAGAGCGCTCTTTTCAATGCTGATACAGTGGAATTGATTTGACAGCTCAACTATGAGCCTCCACTGATGGCTTTGTTTCACAGAAGACAAAAGAAAGGGGACAGAGGGGATGAAACAAGGCCGCTCGGGATGTTAGGACTGTAGCTGTGCTGTGTATTATGATGATGATGATGATGATGATGTATTCTGGGCCCGTGCAAGTCAAAACTGTGAGATGATGGGGCTAAATTGGCATTTAGTTCAAACGATCGGCCATGTTTTCTGCACTTAAAGTGGAGTTGGGGGGGGTTTGTTTCCAATGTGGAAATTGTGAGAATCCATGTAAAACACACACAGGATCTGTTACATTGCACATATCTCATTTAAAAAAGAAAGAAAAAATATTATTTTGAATCAGAGGATGGAAACATTTGGAAAAAAATAAATAAATAAAATAAATAAATAAATCCAAACAGGTCAGAGACTTCCAGAGATTTCTATCCAGGACATAGAGGAAGGTTCACCATTCAAAGTGGTGTTTTCACAACTGATGGTCCGGTGGACTCGGATCTACTGGAACATCTGTTACATTTTCAGCCGGTGAAACTCGCTTTCGCCGCATTGTGTCAAACGCTCCAAAGCAGAGGTTCTTAACCTGGGTTCGATCGAACCCCAGGGGTTCGATGAGTCGGTCTCAGGGGTTCGACGGAGCCTCTGCCGTGGAGGTAAAGACACACTTGTGTAAAGTCGTGATGACGCCCCGCTTTGCTGCAGAGGATCACGTTATATTGCTGAGCCAATCAGAGGATCACGTTACATTGCTGAGCCAATCAGAGCTGCGGAGGAGCTGTGGTTGAAGGAGTTCCACTCTCAGCATGGATTTGAACTTGTGTCTTTAATTACTTCAGCAAAACTCACCGTTTTTACCAAATTCTGTAGCTTTCGGTGTACTTCTAAATCTGCTCCATAATCGCATCTTTTCGGGGTTGGTACTGCCTCTAGTGGCGTGGGGGTGATAACACAGCTAATATAATTACATTACTAAATCAGAATACCGCAAAGTCTCTTCTGTGTCGGCGCGGGGCAGGGGGATGGGGGGGGGGGTGGGGAAGGGTTAGGTGAAGGCGCAAATGAAACTT
>NW_015113470.1:217867-253676 GCF_001443285.1 Poecilia latipinna | reverse complement strand
AAGAATACCGAAAATTTTTTTTTGTGGGGGTGGGGGGGGGGGGGGGGGGGGGATAAGAAGGGTTCAGTGAATGCGCATATGAAACTTGGGGGTTCGGTACCTCAAAAAAGGCTAAGAACCACTGCTCCAAAGTAATTAGAAAAGCTGTTCACCTCCTCGCCTGTGGAGGCGCTGCAGCAAGAACTACTGAAGTAATAATACCTAATGTCTGAAGAAAACGTGAGCGCAACTTCCGTTGTCATGAAGCGTAAACAAAAATGGTGTGGTGTCTGATTTTAGCAGTTGTAGGATTTCACTTTTGTTTTTGGTAAAACACCACAAAAAAAAAAAATTCTCCAGCTCTAGACATACACATTTGTTTTGGTTCTATTTACCCAGAATGCCCTGCTTTTGGAGTTTTTGTTAATCGAACCGAGACCAGGGGTTGAGGGTTCACTTTTTTGATCAGAGTTTGATTATGTATTTGCACCGAACTTTCCAGGAAAACCAACTAGAGTTTAAATAAAGCAGACTAAGCATGGCTGGTGCGGTTAAGATGGTCAGCGATAAAGTGACAAATCATTACTAAATTCTTCGGGAAAAACCCTGCAGTTTCAATCTACAAAGGAGATTTAAAGGTCGTTATTTGCAGACGGATACAAAGCAACACTTTACACCGTGAGGTAGCTGAACTTACATTGCACATCTCTCGCACGATGGCCTTCTCTTTCTCACTCAGATCGTCCTCGTAGTCCTCGGGAGCCTGCTTGTCCAAATTCTCGTGGACCTCTAGAACCTAACGGAGAGACAGAAGAAGGTCTGGTGTCACTGAGGCTCACAACTTTACTAAAAGCAAAGGTTTGTGAGATTGTGACTTGAACAAGGAGGCATCCCCATGACCACATTCCCATCAATTCAAAATCTTAGATATTTTTTAGGTTCTAGTTTTAAGTGCAAATATCTTCGTACATTTGAAACAAGACAAAACTAACTTATGAGAAGCTTTTCAGCTTTTTTTTTTTTAAGTAAAAAGAATTCCACTGGTAGATTATTCCACTTATAAGTGAAATAATCTGCCAATGAAACTGGTACTTTAAAAAAAAAAAAAAAAAGTTACTTGCACTAGAGCAGACCAAACTGGTGAAACTTTGTGTGTTTGCAGTGTTAAACGTAACCGACCTTCATGGCGTGCACCACCGCCTCGGGCTTCTGGATGGAGGACAGGTAGCCGGTGGCAGGAGACGATTCGCTGGTTGGCAGACGGTTTGTGCCCTGCAGGAAGGCAACAACCGTACATCCATGTCGTCAAACTGTCATGGTAAACGAAACACGGCGACGGCTAGAGCGGCTGCTAAAGGTTAAGCGGCGGGTCTACATCCTAAACACGTGGCGGACGTTCTCGGAGATTAAACCACGCACTCCCTCGTACAGAAGCATCAATCAAAACAAACAAGGTTCACCACCGTCTCTTTCCACCTGGGTCAGTAAGAGGCAAAAAAAAAAAAAAAAAAAAAAAAGGGAAAAATTTACTGTGGCACCGAAAATGTCATCCTTTTCATCGCAACTCAAATCACCTCTCTCCCTTGTCGGCTTTTTTTTTTTTTTTTCCAATTCAGTTCCCAGGTCTGCAACCTGCAGCGGCGTGATTTAACCTGCTGTGATGTGAGCGGTGAGCCGGGAAGGAGAAGACCGGGGTGTTTGTTTTACTCATCTCACCCCCCCCCCGGGTAGCTCCAGACAGTGGCTCTCTGTTTAGGGGACACGGAGCACTCAGGGACGCACAATGGCGGCATTCAGTGTGACCTGGCATCGGGGCCTGAGCATCAGACGCAGCTCCACCGGCTCTGGATGGTGATGCGTTTGTCAGCTCCCTCTGCGAACTCATTAACATGCCTAAACGTTCTGATCATGAATAATAGCTGTGAATTCCACATCGGACAAGGTGGATACTGATTTGTATCTGTTGTTTTGGTAGTTTCAGACTAGGAAAAAAAAACAGAGGAGAATGGGGTCGATTTGTTTTCTTTGCACAGATAAAGGTCATTATCTTTTTTATTAAGGCAAATTTTTAGATTCATAAGAACGTATAAGAAAAGATCACATTTTATGCCTTAATTTATCTGATCTAATGTTAGTTATTCATTAAAAGTCGTGGAGGAATCAGATGGCGACCACAATGCGACGATTTTCAGTTCTCCTGCCCTGAAAGGCTAACAGGATGGCTAGAATTTCAAAAATCCGATCCTGCGTTGACCACTGAATGTACCGTGTACACACGCTACCCTGTTGAGATGATAATAACGCTCTGGTGTGGAAGCTGTTGGAGAGTGAATGACTGGATCTGACTAGTTCCATTCAGAGAGAGCAAGAGTTTTGGCAGATAACAGGAAGGGTGGTTCTCAACGTTCTACAAAAACAGACAAATTTTTTTTTTTTTGATAAATACAAAATAAATATTCTAAATGCTCTCAACCAGAAGTCCTGAATGTTTTAGATATTTCAAACAGCTAAGCTACCTCCTCTGCAAGTTTGATAGAGGTTTGTCGATCTCCCAAACACGTAAGTCAGTTAAAACATTTTACTTTATTCACTTTATTCTGTCCTGAAGAAGATGGACGGTGCTTACTGCTCATATGAACGGTCATTTGGGGACGGCTTCACTAACCAAACAGTGTTAGATCGGAGGCGTGGAGTTCGAGAAAACACATAATCAGATCAGACTGAAAATGTGTTTGGGTTAGTCATGAATGCAGGCCGTTTCTCCCCCACCCCTTCTCGTCTCTCCAATCATTTTTAGCCTGACAACCTCCCGCCCTCTCTCACTCACGCTCACTGACCTGAAACTGTGTGAATGAGACAAAAGCCTAAATACAGTAAAAAGAAGGAGCTGAAAGAGTGAATGGGATTCACAATATCCCGTCTGTCCCGGGTCTGTTCATTAAACTCCATGGATGGATAAACTTCAGCTAAATATGGGATCTAATTATATCTCCTTTGTTTTTTTTTCTGTAGTGATGCCGGCTTATGTTGAAAGAAACATTCAGAAGTTTGCACTGTTTTCGATGTTAGGCTTTGCAAATGTAAATTGCAACAGGTTTTATAAGAGATGTGTTGAGAAATAGGCTACTGACTGGTTTTCAGCTTGATTGGAAAGGCTAGCAGAGGACTGGAAACTCAAAAGTCAGATTATTTAAAGTCAGTGAACGCACCATTACCAGGGACTACCAGCTCAGAGTATCAACACATTTAAAAATTTATTCAGAGGAAGCACGGAAATGTAAGAAGCTACTGAAATAGAACTTATATTTTCTCCCAAATGTTAAGACTTGTCTGTGGTTAACAGAAGCTGTAAAAGATTGAGAGAGAGCAAGACTCGTAGCAGATAACAGGAAGGCTGGACGGAAAACAACGATGTAGCTTGATTTATGTTTTTGAGGTATCAGTCTCTGTCTATAGAGATACAGTCTCCACCGGTATATTCAAGGTTTTTTTTGTAATGCTAACCAAGCTAACGTGCAAATCACCAATATAAGATGCTAAAGACGGACCCAAACTCATCATTTTGTTCCCATTTTGTAAAATAATGGAGTTGAAAATCTGGACATAACCCAGTTTTGTCACCATCTCTCGACAAAAACATAAAAAGAGAAGGTATTTTTTTAAAAACTGCAAATTTTCTTTGCAATGTACAACATTATCTTTCTCTGTCGCCACTTACACTCACTGTGTCAATTTGTAAAACATCCACAAGTGGATAGGTTAAAATCTTAGTCTACGAGACACACCTATTAATTGGCATTTTACTGAATTTCTTATTTTTAATTTAATTTTCTGAACCCCGTTCCTTTATGCTCCTGTAGAGCACTTTGAATTGTGTACAAATTATGCCATACTAATAAAATTGCCTTGCCTCGCATAAAGACCCAGTCCTCTGGGCAGTGGCTTTCCTTCGAGTGGACTAAGAAAAACAATTACCAAGCCTTTCCTCCCCAGACACTCGCAGGGTCAAAGGTAGAGATGGATTGAAGAGGATTAGTGCTTTCATAGTGGGATTCAGAACAAACAGGCTCCGGGGGAGGCAAAGAAAAGCTCAAGGGCCGGGAGATGGGATCAAGAGAACGGGGTTCAGACTCCCGGTAAGTTCCTTTTATTGCCTCTTTGTCTCTTTTCCAGTTTGTCTCCACCAAACTGTGACCCATGCCCTGTCATCCCACTGATCGAGTTCATGAGTAACATAGAGCAAGGTTGCCTGCGGGGGCGTAATTGAAGAGTTTCTAGGAAAGTGAATTAAAGCTAACCTGATTTGATTTCACATTTTCAGGCACCAGTGTCCTCCTCCCAACAATTAGGCGTGTCTGAGTTTATTTTCGTATGAAGTGAAACCCTGGAGTTAAAGCGCACTTGAACAGAAAAGGCGGCGCGGCAGTGACAGCCTGTTGTTACAGCGTCTGTCTGAGCAGGTAAGTGTGTGTCGGTCTCTCTCAGTGTGTGTCTCCCGGTACTGACCATGTGCATGGCCTCCTGGCGCTGGGGCAGCGAGGACAGCTGGGACTCGGAGTGGTACAGAGTCATTCCCTTCCTCAGGGCTCGGAGGTCACCCGGGTTGCACTGCTGCGCACACGCAGGCACGAAACGGACACACACACACATACACACACATCAACCACAAAACGACAGGAGAGATAAAAGACGTCAATGCCGAGAAATGGAAATTAGCATGAAACCAAACTGTAATGCTTCCTAATGGACCAAAATAACCAACTTGGGAGGGTAGAGGAAAGTGGAAATAACATTTAATTATTCGCAGGGATGCACCAAAGAGAATAACGCCAAATTTTGATCTCTGATTTTTGTAACGCTTTGAGATATAATTAACTGTAGAGAAGGGCAGATCAAGTGGCAAGAGATCAGAATGGACAGTTTGTCCTTGATCAGCCCTTATTGATTATTGACTGGTCAAACACGGAAGTGTGTAATATTTTTTTCCTCTCATCATTGAATGCATCAGAAATGAGAACTCGTGTTAGTTTTGCTATGTGAATGCATCAACAGAATTTTTTTTCGGGGTGAAATTTAAAAAATGGTTCTAAACCTCTGGCATCCGATATACGAGCAGGAAATCTGGTACTTTTTGCATGTACCCTTTGGATTCAAACTCCTTCCTCCATCCAAGAACCTGCTGCACATTTATTAATCTTCAGAATGTCAAATTGGAATCAGTCAAAATCAATATCTGCAGTCCAGACCTCAGAAAATGGAGAAAAACAGAAGCTGGTGGCGGCCAGAGAAAACCTGATTATGCGTCGCTAACGACCAGCTTTCAAATGCTTTCTTCCCAACTTGGCTGCCTTGAACTGTCATAAATGAGGTAGTTGAAGTGTGAGGTACACTTTTAAACAAAATTTAGTCTCAAGAGATACCACCAATAAGTTGGTGAAAAAAAAAACAAAAACAAAAAAAACATCTACAGCAAATATCAAAGAAACAAAGAGAAAATTCCTGCAAAGATCCGACACAGAACCTACCCAAATATAATCCATTAAATAAACTGGAGCAAACTACATCTTTTGACACAATGCTGGTTACGTAGTGCTTATCTCGAGTTTCAAAAGCTTTTTTCTTTCTGTCTGAATGACTCACTGACGAGAGTTAAGTGACTCAACAACAACTATAAGAAAATTAATTCTCTTAAAACGGTCGCAGCCTGGACTAAATGAGTGGAAAAAACAGTAAAAAGGCAAAAGAAATGCCAGAATGCCCGGAAAACAACTCAAAAAATCAAGAGGACTACGAAAACGAATCCGATGCTAAAAAAAAAAAAAAAAAGAAAAAAAGAAAAGTGAGGACTGAATCAAACATCTTTGCTCCTTCACCAGTTGGTACCCCGATTTTATCCCGACAAGTTGCCAATTCAGTGCCACAGTGCATCAAAATAAAATCTCACTAAGCATTTTGATGAATTCTAGAAGTAATTATTAAAATCCATTTAAATCAAACATTGATTGCATGTTATTTTTCAAAGATTTTATATTGCACACTTAGTAAGTGGAGCATAGACCTTCACTTGATTATGAGATTATGATCAAACAACAAATTATTTTGGATAACTGGCAGCTTAAGTGATTACAAAACCTCCTGATTTGATGAATGGCTGGTACAAAATTGTCCACTGCCAGGCCTGAAAAAGTTGGCAAGAAAATTACTTTTAATATGAATGTGCAAACTGGAGAGGAGAAAATTTCCAGCACCTTCTTTAAGACTTTTAAATGTCATACATTATCCAAACAAATTAAATAAACAGGTGTGCTGTATTCATAAAATAAGAATCCTAGATCTAAGGCATACAAACATAATGCAACCTTAGTCCTCAAAAACTAGCTGTAAAAGACCAAAACCATTTGTGTACCTTGTGGTCTCCCTTCCAACGACACCACCTGTGCTCTACTCATCAGCTGCTCCCTGAGCTAATGACACTTCACCACACTGAAATGTGGGCAGGATCACTTTGTGCCCTCATGTACGGTCACAATGTACAAAAGAGGAGTGCTCTTAAGATTTTGTCCTCATTAAGCAGCCCAGAGACGACCCGTTCCTGTTGGCGCTGTTGGCAGGATCACGGCTCTGTGGCATTTTTAATGTCATGCACGGCTGTTTCTCCCCCCTCCCGTGTGTGAGGCGTGTTTTTTTTTTTGTTTTTTTTTTCATAAATCACACGAGAGGCTTGGGGGCTACAAAGGTTGTTTTTTGTCTTGTTTTTTATCACTGTTCAAGCAAAACACTCAGGTGCGCACTCACTTAAGTTTTCCGTGCGTAAACCTGTAATCGGCATTCCGTACCTCTTCTCTGCTCTGTGGCATTTCTCTAACCTTTCCTAATCTTTCCCTTGGCACTGCTTGATCTACCCTTTGTAGCTTTTTGTATTCAAGCCCACAACGTTTTACTCTGGGCTCCGTCAAGAGCCTCGAAATGTCAGATGAAGAAAAGTGATAAACACGTGTTACATAAAATCACTTCACCTAAATCTAATTGGTAAGAAAGGAAAGCGGTGTGTTCCATGGGAATCTTTTAAAACAAACCCAGCAGATCGACCTGGCTTTACTTCCAAGGACGCTCTGACCTTGACTATTTAGGCCAATAAAGATATTTGACAGCAGATGATAAATAAAACTCAGGGTCTTTCTTCACTCCATCCATCCATCACCGTGCTCTTGGAGGTGACAGGCTGAAGCGGAGAACGTCGGCCATCAATTCCCCCCTTTGAGTGACGAAGGGCAGGAGTGATGCGGGAAGGACAGCGACGAGAAAGGTTTGATTCTTTTTCAGCCGTCTACAACTAATGAGAAGCTCGACTCAAATGAAGCGGGTGCTAAGTGTGGCAAAATCAAAAACCATGGGGACGCGCTACTTACAGGAACAATCGTGCTTGTATCTTTAAGAAAATCAGCAATCAGCTGAGGTTAGTTTTGCAGATATGGGAACTAAACCTGAATTGAAAAAAACTGAAAAAAATGTACTTTATTGTCAAAACAGAAAAACTGTCAAAATGATAGGTGCTGTCCGAGTCTTTTTTGAAATCTTAGACTTTTTTCTTTCAGCTTTATAGCTTAATTAACAGATTAAGCACATAGTAATTCTGTTAGTAAATAAGTTGACAATCATTGACATCTAACGTTCGATCCTGCAGTCCTCTGGAGTGGAGTGTGATGATATATCTGCTCACAATACAGAGTTCCCTAGAATGAGAGGACCTCAGACTTTAGTCATAATTTGAGAAATATAAGAAATCGTATATTTTTTGACAAAGAAAGGTTCCACATATCACAAATGGTGTAAAGACCCTTGCAGATGTTAGGGCTACCATCTGAATCTGCCGAAGCTGAAATATTTAGTCAGTGTTTTTTCCAGCAATCAAAAATGTTGAGGATGAAGAGTCTGAGTGTCCGTGCTCCAGTTCTCTGTGAGAAAAGCCAAAAAGCAATTTTTGGATGCATCTACGTTTTCCATTTTCTTACACCTGTTCTCTTTTGGTACCTTCCTCTACAGTCCCTCTGACATCTCTCTGTAACACTGGTCTGGATGGTCAACATTCTTGAAATAAGAGGCTTTTGTTTTCCGTTTTAGCTGCACTCAAGTTTTAATGGGCCTGTTCCATTGTTCAGGAAGTTAGGCAATAGGTCCACTGAGTCAACAAATCCAACACAGCATTTCCAGCTGCTCATCAAGATGACATGCAAAAGATCCAGAGGTTCACCTCTCTTTCAAAGAAGTCTCCCACTTTTAAATCGCACGAGTTTCTTATCTTCGAACGGACATTTTTCTGTTATTCAGTTACACTCACACACACACACCAGTTGTCAACCATGCATAATGCATACACAGATCCACCTGTGTTGGCCCCGTATGTTCAATAATTCAGCCCACCAGACGTCTCGACAAGCAAGAACAAGCCAGTGTGGTTTACGCACCAAAGCACGATGCAGGGTTCGTTCGCCTGGGGACAACAGTACAGAGCAGAGCAGATCCAGGGACAGACGAAGGTTTTTCTACCCATTAAAAGCCACATATGTACAGCAGGGCCACCGGTATGAGTCATAAGCGCAACATGCAAGAGGCACATAGAGAGGACTGGACACAGAAGCAACACTTCTGTTTGTTAGAGAACAGCAATCTCAGGTCGATACGTTTGACAAGGGAAATTGATGTTCGCAACCTTCTAGATTATACCTGCTAGTGCATTCATACACTTCCTGTATGAATGCACATGGTGCATTCATACAGGAAGTGGTTTATTCAAGGTTTAGAAAGGATCTACCATTGATTTCCATGTTACATTTTTAAATGCGTCCCTGCTCATAATGCCATGAAACTCGACTTTTACCGTGGATTGAATGTATAAAAAGAGATTATCCTTAAAAGCAAGAAGATGTGTAAGAATTACGAATCACAAGTGGACTAAGACCACATGTCTCTGCAGGCTACAGAAGAAGAAGTCTTGTAGAGTGAATTAGAAACAGTGAAGTGATTCAAGTAGCTGTGGAATTAGCGCACACACCTCCAAATTGTGCATACTGTTCCAGGGCGACATAAATTGATGTTGATTTTTTTTTCTTCTGCTACACTGCAAAAACAACAAAATCTTAATCAAGCAATCTTGGTTCAGTTTCTAGTACAAATATTTGACACTTGACATAAGAGAAAATTAACTTAAAAGTAATTTTCATGCAAGATATATGAGCTTGTTTTAAGTCAATAATTCCCTAATATTGATGGAAAAAGTAATTAATTTCACTTATAAGAAAAATGTCTGCCAGTGAAACTAGCACTTTTTCCATCAATATTATACATCTTGCTGAAAAGTTAATTTTAATTTAGTTTTGTCTTATTTTTGAACCCTCATTCTTGCATCTGTGTCCTCAAATATGTTCTGCCCTTTTTGGACGCTCTAGCAGACAGAGGTTTACATTTCCACTGCAGGGAAACAACTTTGCACGGCTAAAGGGAGTCAAAGAATGACGGCGCCAAGAAAGAGATCCAGAGGCAACCCTACGCAAAAAGAAGAAAGCTAAAAATCACGGGCAGCACTTCAGAAAAACTACATGCAACGCCAACTCCTTACAGTAATCTGCTAAGGTGTGGTTGCTTTTCTTAATTCCAAGAAATGTAAGCAGTGAGACACACAGAACAGGAAAATAACATTTTCTTTGGCCAACGTCCTGCTTTGTTTTACAGATTTCAGGGAGGCTCTTCGACGGGGCTTGCTCCGTTCTACGTCCCTCCACTTCAGCCGAGAAAAAAAGTTGCAAATTTGCATTTACAAAATGAGTCAAGTGGATTTCCTCCACCACCTTATTAAATGAAACCGGTTTTACACGCTGTTGCACAGGTCGACTGTGTGATGACAGACGAAGTGCTGTGAGTAATTGGTGAATCACACAAACACTGCATCTTTGTCAAGGATGGGGTTTTGTTGTTCTGTATGTGTTTGACAAGATCAGGCGTAGATGACCTCTGCAAACCTTATCTAGCGGATGGAAGAAACTTTATACCCTTCTGCCCCTCCCCCCCAAAAAAACATTAGTGGAGCCGTGGCTGATTAGGGGAAGAATAAATAAAGTACTGACATCTGTTGCTTTGTGTCCGTCCGTTAGGAAGTAGAAAGTTTCAAGCTAAAAGCTGCGAAAAGTCCCATCACCAAAACACTTGCAGGAGTTAAAGGAGAGAAGCCCCAAGAGCTGGTGAGCGGCAGAGCCAACATTCAGGAAGATTTCTGAAGGTTACCTTTTTCATCTGTATCTGTGATAAGCTATAGCGGTTATGGGCCTAGAGAGAGAAAACACAACGTGAAAAGATTTATTGCGTCATTAGTTTCTGGTTGTGTAATGAAAAGACCTTGTACCTTTCCACATTTTGTCATGCTCCAACTACAGACTTTACCGTGTTTCATGAGGGTTTTACATGACGAACCAACACCAGAGGGCAATTGTGAAAAATGATTCGGAAGTTTTTTTTGACTCACTAACTGATATAGAAAGAAAGAACATTCGTCAATACCAGGGCTCCGTGGAATTAGGCAAACAAATAACTGCCATAAAATTGTTGAAAATTGTGGTGGAGTTACTGATTATGGTTGCTTTGCTTAATTTATAACAATATCCCAACAACTTTCTGTGAGGTCTTGCAGTTTTCAGCTGAAGTCAGTGATTTTTAAAGGTGACATAGCAATTTCAATTTTATATATCATGCATGGTGGTGGCAACATTATGTTGTGGGGCCGTTTTTTTCCCCCTCCAACTAAGACAGGAATTATCTATTGGAAGCTACAGACACTAAAGATTGGGCTGGAGGTTCATCCTTCATCAGACAATAGTACTAAAAATATAGCCAAATAGCTTTTAGCATAAAACATATCTGTGTTAAAAATGGCCTAACCAAAGTCAAAACCTAAAGCTAATAGAAAATCTGTTGCCAGGCTTCAAAACAGATTCCCTCCCTCCAATCCCATTGAGTTTGAGATGTTTTGCGAGGAAGAAGAGACAAGAAATGTCACTTTGTAGCTTTGCAAAGCTAGTCGAGTTATGCTAGCAATGCGGCTACGACTGCAGGAAATGTTTCTCTTTTTAAAGCTTCCAATTGTGTCTCACTTGGCAACTATTTACCTTTCTCTGTTGGTTTTGGTTTTTATGTGGAAAAGGTCCACGGCTCTGAGTGAGTTACTCGCCAAATGTCAGCTAAAAAAAAACAAAAAAAGAGGAGCCTTCTATTATTCCTTCTTCTTGCCTCACGTGGATCACCTAATTGTAACATTTAGGAACTAATTGTAGGTCTCGTTTGGCAACGGTGACTCCAGCCGACACAGGAATCTGCTGGGACGTCACTACTGAAAGAGGAGTTGGTGTAAAAAAAAAAAATTAATTTAAAAAAAAAAAGGAGTGAAAGGGTTTTCAGGATGGAAAATTCAACCTCAGCTTGACTGTCTGCAGTCTGGCTGGCATTCAAACGAGCTGCCGCACATCATAAAACCTTCTGATGAAATGATAATGCTCGTCTCTATCTTTTAATGACATCTATCCCAATAATTAATGATTTGTCCTTTGAATGTTGCAAACTTTCATCCCCCGTCCTGAAGGGCTAATTAGAGCCTGGGTTTTTAGTGCAGTGTGGATAAACACACTCCTCTGGAGACTGACATGTGACCTCCTGGTGAACCACACTGCTGTACCCCCCCTCCACCTCCTCCATCTCCTCACTCTTTCATGCTCCACACATTTAATCCTCTGAATTTTTTTTTTTGGGGGGGGGAAGTCACCACGAGGTCAACGTTGGAGGAGAAAGATGGGGTGGATAAAGTTTTACTCAGTCACTGTCACTTAAAGCTTTCCCCTCTTCTTTTTTTTTTACCTCTTCCTCTCATCTTTCTTCCACTTCCCCAGCTTCTATAACAGCTGGGGCTAAGATCGCTGCTCGCAACTGCAGATTACAGGCTCCCTATGAATTAAACATGGGTACACATATTCTGCAGCTAAGAAGCCTCGGCCCGTTGTGAGGGGACGTATTCGCAGAGGCATCGGGCGAGCGCGTTATGTCATCGCAGCCACCGATCGCACGTTTTGGGCTGAGTTTTGGTGAAATCCTGACGGGGCTCGTAGGGGAGATGTTGCGTGTCTGCGTCTCACCTGAGAGAGGAGCTTGTTGTTGTCGTCCTCAAGTATCCGGACCTTTGTCTCCAGCTGCCTGATGTAGTTGGAGGAGGAATCTGAAAACGAGACGGAGAAGAAGCGATTAGCATTTCAAAGACCTGGAGCGGAAACGAGAGGCAGACAGGCGGGCCAGTGGGGCAGAAAAAGGTTGATGCGCAAATAAGACTTAAAAAAAGAAGAAGAAAACGACAACAAGAAAAGTCTTTCTGCAAGAGTGCTCTCCAAATGGTTCAGTCTAAGACTGAAAAAAACAACAACAAAAAAACAGAGAGCTGACCTTTTAGTTTCAAAATAGATCAACTTGAATTAAACGGACTTTGACTTTTCCCCCAGTCTACCCGTTATTATATACCACCACTCAGCCGGCTTAAAAAGGGATACTTAACTTTTTCTGTTTTCGAATGTCATTAGAACCAACACAGTATCAAAATTGACTCAAAACTAAGGTGACTGGATATTATGAGCCATTTGTTCCAGCTCTTATTTTATAAAGTGATCAAATTACATTCTATGGTACAGAAGCAACAAATGATGTTGCATCTTTAATTTGGATTTAAAATACATACGAATCTAGAAAAAGACCTAATGCCACACTAATTCTACACAAAGAGCTTTTCTGAGGAGTCAATTATAATGTATTATTGCTTGATTACATATTTTAAATTGAGTTAACTGCAGGGTCTGCAATGAATCACAATTAATCATGCAATGACAAAATAATCATTGTTGAATAAATAGACAAATGAGCTCATCGGCAAAGATATTTATTGTTTTAAATCTGTTGTTTAGGTTATTGACCCATGTCAACAAACTATGTAAAGTGCTGTTCAGCTTATTGAAGTGTTCAAAACTTCAATAAGTTTTTTCATAAGTAAATAGCAGATCAATGAGTAAAAAGTACTTTCCTTTGTACTTTCCTTACAAAGGAAAGTAAGATTGGCACTGATCTCCTCTCTATGTGGCTGGCAAAGAGCAATCCAATCAGTACCCTAAAGGCCTATTTCAGCTTCCTGCGACCACTTCCTTACATTCCTAGTGTTATAGTCGTGCAAGTTTCAAGGGTTTCAGGAACCCCTGATCAGTCAATATTTGTAACCCATGTTTGTTTCTATTTGGTTGCCATTAGTTACGTGATTTTGGAGGAGAAGGGGAGTGAAGAGGACTGGCCTGTGGCATTTGATTGGAGATGGGATAGTGATGCTGTGCACGGTGTTTAACTGAAGCAGAGAAGCATAATCATTGGTGCAGTTATGTTTTCATGGTGTTAAAAGGGTGAGGAATTAATATCTGTAAACATTGCTTATAATAGCTACACTACCGGATTTTCATATTGGTGCATCCCCTACTTTTTACTCATTGATCTGCTATTTGATCAGCTGTTGAGTCTTAAGCAAAAACGAACAAGAATGAAAAAGAAAGGTCAAGTTTTCTCAAACAAAACTACATAAAACCTCTCATTAAACATTTATCCTGTTTTCGATCTCATTCTGTCTTTCAGCCCTTAAAAAAAAACAACAAAACAAAACCATTCGAGTTGGAAAAGATTTAATGTCTTTTTGCAGCTGTTAGCCATTTGTTGCGCAGTCTATGAGCCAAATAAACTTAATGCAGCTTGACATGAACAAACATTTACTCTTTTTTTTATTTTTTCTGCTGAACCAGAGCCTTTGAGTCGCCTGCATGTCTTTTGTACTGCTTGTTAAATATCAAAAAGACAGAATTATCGCACAACCGGGGTCGTCCTTACGTAGCAGCACTCTGTGCTAACCTGGATCAGGTTTACTGAGTTCAAGCTGGAGGATACGAGCCATGTGAGGGAGAGGTGCAGTTTGACTCGGCAGGCGGCTCAGAGCCCGCTGTCTAAAAGGCTTGTTTAATTTATTGAGATAAAAGCTGAGTTACGAGGAGGCGCACACTTCTGCAACACACACACACTTACATACACACACACACACAAAGGACTGCAGTGGGACAGAGAGGGTACACTCATGCAACAAAGTGACGACAAATGTTATCCATCAGTGAGGTGAGATAGACATTATATACCAAGCATGAGTCAGAATTGGTACGTTTTTATTTTCCTTTCGGAAGTAGACGTGCACCAATTTATCGACTTATGGGCGCCAATTTCATTAATGTTGGGAGATTGGTGATTGGATACTTACATGTGAAGCTGATCTTATCTACCTTGGCAAAGGTCTAAAAATCAATCACTATTGGATTGGCCTAAATTGGTTGGTCGGTGAGGGTTTCTAAAAATCAGTAATCAACAATCAGCCAGAAAACTGCAATCGATGCACCCCCGATATGAAAGAAATATGAGATGGTTGTCTCAAAATCTTACGACATAATGAATTAGAAAAATAGAAGAAAAATAGTCTCGTCTCCTGCATCTTGCTAAAATATTCACACCCCACACATCCTGAAGTCTTCAAAGATTTTTGTTGGTATTTTATCTTATCGACTGTCAAGTGGAAGGAAAATTAAACCAAACTGTTTTACCAGTACAAATGTGAAAAGTGTGCCATTTAAGTTTTAATTTGTTGGGTAAAGACTTATGTACAGAAACATTTTGCTGCGGTTAAAAGTCTTTTGAGGTTGCTCATGTAGCGATTGCAATTTTTGACAATTCTTCTTTGTGAAGTAACACGAGCTCACTCAGACTGGATTGAGATCGTCCATCTTCAAAGTCTTGCTTTTGGTTCTCAAATACATTTGGTCCACACTTTGACTAGGCCATTCTAAGCCATTGCATTTTAGTCCTGCGAGTCAAAGCAGAAAACCTTTGGTTTTTTATGGAGAGCCAGTGCAGCTTGGCAGCCATCGGCTGGACACCTACAGCAGGAGGTTAGACTGCCCAGAGCTGGTAATCCTCTCTAACTGCCTTGTGACCCTCTAATCTGCAGTCATCTGCTGGCCTGACCTGCAGCCAGATCTCAAGCCGATTAGGACGGAGGCTCCTCGGTCTTCAGTCATCTACAGCACGCTCACACAACAACGGGGGAGGACTCCGAAAGACGGAGGGAAGGGAGGGGGGCGGAGATAAACACACTAAATAGAGTGGTTAAACGTCACCCTATTTAATTTAAGTTATAGAATCAAACAAAAGAAAAGTGAATGTACTTTTGTTTCACAGGAACAACTACAGAGTTTTGACATGTGTGAAAGTGTTTTTTGAAAATTAGCAGCATCAGAGATGTTTCTTTACCCTGTAGGCTTAACTTAGGCTTGGGAATGTCATGGCATGATAACACTGAGTAAAAATACATTATTTTCATTATCATATGGCATTTACAGAAAATATTAAAAATAAATTACACAGATTTTTGCAGTTATAATAATGTTATCTATTGAATTTCTTTCATGACTTTTTAGACATGAAAGACGAGTAAACATAAAAAAACTGAATTTAACAGTTTTTATTAACAGTATATTGTGTAGAATAGTCCACCTTTTTTATAAATATGTCTTTATAAAGAAACACAAGTACAACAGGCCTGTACTGGTTAATTAGTTGGGCTAAGTGACACGTACAGCAAGCTACGAGTGACATTAGATCTGTCTGTTGCTCTTACCTTGCTAACACCAATGCTAAAAACATTAAGATTGATAGGTGGCTAACTAGCTAGCAGTGTGAAGTAGTAGGGGGGAGAAAGCAGGGCTGAATTCTTTATGTTGAAAATAAGTGGGGGGAAAAACTCCTGTTTCTCCATCG
This sequence comes from Poecilia latipinna, assembly GCF_001443285.1. Taxonomy (NCBI): domain Eukaryota; kingdom Metazoa; phylum Chordata; class Actinopteri; order Cyprinodontiformes; family Poeciliidae; genus Poecilia; species Poecilia latipinna. The sequence continues at coordinate 237,785 of NW_015113470.1, read as the reverse complement.
GTTTCTCATTTAAAGTTGCTTCAAATCTCATTTGAAGCTACATTTTTTAAATTTTCAGCTAGCTTTATACCATTAACTGGCCCATGACTAAGCTCTACACCTGCAAAACTCCCCTGTGCCCAAAGTCGGTCCTCGAGGGCCAGCATCCTGCACATTTAGTTCTCTCCCTGTTGGTAGCAGCAACCTTTTCAGCATGTCAATGTTCTTTCTAATGAGCCATTATTTGATCCAGGTGCGTTAAACCAGGGAGAGAACTAAAACATGCAGGATGCCGGCCCTTAAATCTGAGTGTGCGGGAGAGTCCAGCTCTTCCCAAAACACACACGCAGCTGCAGGGAGAATGCAACGGCCTGCCAGTCTTTAACACCAGGGCTCCAGAGTCATCCTGAAGGAAGAAGAGTGAGGAAATTAAACTGTTCCCTTCGGCCCCATCGTCACTCCTCGCTCCCTCAAGCGTCGCGTCTTTTCCCTCTCAACAACTCCTCAGGAACGGCTTCTGATCATACCAGAGCTGCACTGTTGAGATAAAATGCTTATCTTATCCTACTTGCACTGGTTTGTACAACCCAACACTGAGGGTGATGTTTCTTCTAGTCTGGTTTAAGCTCAACGTAGTGTTATGTGCTGCCTAAAGGATTAGAAAAAGATGTAGAATATGCTCAGTTTAGTAGTAAACAGTCTGCAGACTTTAAGATGTATGTATGTGTGTGTGTGTGTGTGTGTGTGTGTGTGTACTGGACAAGGTGAGGCACAGAGTGGCGCAAGTCCATGCGCCTTTCAGCACGTCACTCTGGATCGCGTCACTGCCCCTGTGACCCACTTCCACTGGCCACTCCCTCCTCAACTCTGCCCCACTCCTCATTTCCCCCCCGATTTATTTCCGTTTTTACTACATCCTTTTATTATTCCTGCTCCAACCATCACAACTGTTCTGTTTGATTATTTCCAGACAGTCATTTCGGCGGGGAAAACCAAACAACAAGGGCAGTTCAGCCGAAAGAAATCCAAGCCCCGATTCCTTTAGAAAGGCCCTGACCTCTGCTGACCCTGCTGTGTTTTGCTTCTAGGCTCCAGAATACCCCATCCCCATCTGTCTATAACAGCTAATCTTGCTTCTTCTGCGATGCATCACACTTAGTCTTGGCCATTTTTCAAGTCAGATATCTGCAGTTCCTCTTAAGATTGGGGCCAACTCCACACCCAGAATATGAATAATAGCGTCTATTCAAATCACACAGCATGGGAGTGTTAAAGTTTTACAGGGTAAACCTAACTTGAACTCGACAGGATTAGGTTATTAGGGATGACCCATTAAAGCTTTACTTTACAATACCTCCCTACACCAGAATTACTGTCTCATGATAATCTCCTTATATCACCTTAAACATTTAAAACCAGATATTTACATACACTGTGTAGAAAAACAACCTTTACTGTCTGCCGTCATGTTCAACTTTTCCTATTTTAGGTCAGCTAAGATGACCAAAACTATTGTTTGTCAGAGGTGCTTGGTGCAAAATATGCAAATCAACCAAATAATAATCCAGCCACCATAAAACCCTCAAAGGTTAAAGGTACACTGCCTCAGCAACACCAGTTCTTTTAGGAAGAACGGGACAAAATTGCAGCAAATTATTGTGAGAAACTTGTTACCCAAAATATTTGATCCAAATTACCGGTTAAATAATACACTGATAATTCATACCTCACTTTTCTAGCCATACTGACCAATAAAAGCGCTTTCCACAGGAGCCGCATTCACCCACTGCGGTCACAAACAGGCACACATTCATACGTGGACATGTAAATCTGTTGGCAGCTTCAAAGCATCGACGTGTGACAGGAGGAAGCTGGGGACGAATCCACAACTTTCTGCTTGCTGCGAATTGATGAACTTTTCTAACCTGAACTGGCTAAAACACACTTCCTCAGCTTTTCACCTTGTCTAACGTGCTGTAATGGTTAGCTGTGCTGCAGTGTGGAGAATAGAATAGAATATGTAAAGGAAATACGGCGGTGTTGCTTCATGGACTTAAGTTGTTATGTCCTTCATTCACCTCAAGTGTCTTCCCTCTTGCATCATGCGAAACCAACATGAGTAATAGCTAACAGGCTTGTAACCTTTTACTTCCTGTTAAGTTGGTGTTAACAGCCTTTCATCAGGAGTTTGGAAGAAACAAAAAACTCTCCAGTTATATGATCTCCAGTGACCTTTTCCTGCAACTTTTTTCTCAATTGGAGTAAATCTAAACATTATTTATAGCGTTTGATTACGATTACAATAAAAACTGCTTGGCTCGGTGAAACAATGCTCTCTTTAAATTGGCCACATTCCCCTTCATCTGTTCATAACTTGCGCATCCCGCCTTCTAGGGCGCATGTCACAAATCCCATTACGGGACACTGGGGTGGGCAAAAGTTTATTATAGGTCGAAACACGCCTGCCTATTAAAAACAGACTGAGGAGCGCAGACGAAGACGCGTCAGGTATGCTAGTAGGAGATGTCGCAGGAATTAGATATTGCCGCAAAGGCTCTGTATATGAGAATATTAAAATTAGGCAGTAATACGACGCCGAAGGGAACGACGCAATAAACCATCCTCCACTGGTTTGGACTCCAAGGTCTTTGCAACATCAAAGTAGCTCGGGTAAAATACTCCGGTTGAAAAAAAAAAAAAAAAAAGGACCATGCGTTGGAATCCCCTCATGTTTTCAAGTCAGATCCCAGAGCAGTTTAGGAGCCCAGAGCATGCTGAAATCAGCCTGCTTTTATTATTCCTGGCTCAGCTCTGGCTTTCATCTCCAATTCACAGCTGTATTTCAGTGTTTTAGCACAGAGATATAGATGTTCTCTAAGCAATGTGTGTGCATGCGTGCATGTGCGCCAAGAGTGAATGCCTATGCGCTGCGTTTGGAAGTCAGGGGAGTGTGTGTGTGTGTGTGTGTGCGTGGGTTTGAAAGGGTGTCTAAGCTGACAGCGTGAGTTTGTGTGGGAGGGAGGGAAAATGTGCATGAGGGTTGTGGAAGAAAGGGGATTTTTAAACCCATCTGTGATTACACTGTGTGTGCGTGCGCGCATGTATGTGAGTGTGTGTGTGTGTGTGTGTGTGTTTAAGGCGGGACCAGGTTGGGTCAATTACCTCAAGATGTTGAAGAAAGAGCTGAACAGTCCAAGCTCTCCCTTCTTCTCCTTCGGCAACAACTTATTCCAACTGCAGCGGATTCCAGAAAAGGCCAACCTCAGAGAATCCAGCTCACCACCAAAACGTCTCAGCTAACCAACAACTGAACAAAGCCAAGTCGGTCTGCAACACATTGGATTCATGCTGGGAAGTAAAATATGAAAAGAAGTCGCAAAAAAAATATATATATATGAAAAGATGTCAGACGGGGGAAAAAAAGCTAAAGGAATGAGGCACCACGGCTTCAGATCGGCTCATGGACGAAGGCAGCAATGATTGGAAGAAAGACAACTGGGCAGACATAAGAATTTTCTTTCTAAGCTTAAAGCATGAATAACTTTGTAAATCCTGGATGTCAAAGGTACTAATAACATCTTGAAAAATCTGAACCTACTCTAAGGGACTGTAATCCATGTCCAACTGCACTATTAATGAGTCTGCAGCATATGTTCCCTTTTATGGTCAATTGGCTCTTAAAAAGGCCGGTATTATGCATTTTCCAGGCCATTTTATAGTTCTGTCAAGTAACTATGTTACCTCCAGTTACATAAATGCTATATATATATCAAATATTACCATTTATTTCCTGATTTAATGCCTTGAAATTGGGCCTCTGTCTCTTTAAAAACTCCTGCTCTTTCTGAAACTCCGCTTTCAGGAAGTCATCACAATATAGCTTCTCTGTAAACCCTTTAACAATGTTTTCACCAGCATTTCACTGAGAAGCAGCTTCTATAATGAGCTAAGCTGAAGCACAGTTTCAACAGGTGTTTGCTAATGGCTGCTAGCTAGTCTGAAGGAGCCGAGTGGGGAGGGAGGCGGAGGCTCGTAAGCTTGGAAACTGAAGCTTGAAAGTGTCTTGAAGGCGACGCTAGGTCAAACCAGGCGTTTTGCACAGATGAATGGTTGCCACGGGAGATTAAGAGATTTCTCAAACATGCATGAAAGAATCAAGGCAACACTCCAGCGTATGTTTTTGATGAGGGAATAACATTATAACATGATGAAAAGCTCAGAAGAGTCGGTTTTACATAATACTGCATCTTTAAATTCATCTGTTGAACCAAAACATAAATATTTATGAATAAATATGTCATACTGCTTGGAAGCACAAACAGACAAACATCAGGTCTCGTCTGGCATTTAATGTCAGTATCTAGCTTTTGATGTCTTTTGAATAATGAGTGTGTACTGGGATGAAGGGTGTATGTTTTTCCTGCTTTGTCTCAATTTATTTGAATCCGATATTTAGGCGTTAGTGTAGAATGTGGAGATGTAAGTTCTGTCATGGATCTATAGGGGGTTTTTTTCTACAGTTTGAGAACTAAAAAGGTAGTCGCATAGAAATAAGACAAAGAAATACGGTGGAATTGTATTGCAGAAATAACGACGTTATATATTGCTAATTCTACATAGCATGGACTCCACAGCTGCTGATACTTACTTTAAAACAAGGCAGTCATGTTAATGGGAGTTAAAAATACACGCTGCGCCATAAGATGCACCTAGAGTGGTTTTGAAGTTATGCTTTATTAAAAGACTCACATCAAAAGTGTCTCTTCTGTGCATTTGAGGATAGCAAGAGCAGAAGATCAATGGACAACTGCACCCAATGTTTCTGCCCCAATAACTTTAGTCTTTTTTTATTTTTTACAATGCAAATCAATACAAAAAAAAACAACAACATCCCTGACCAAATATTTGCTACTGTGTCAGTATATAAGTGCATGTATGCATGAGTCCTCTCAGAGTTAACACGTGCTTCTTCTGCTCGGCTGGGCAGCGATGGGTCAAGGCCGGGGCAAGCTGGCCAGATCAACAGAGAGGAGCACGTTAAGTGGGTACCCATGCTGCATTAATGAGGGGAACGGCAAAACCTGGCAACCCGAGCACGTAACCCACAAGCCCCTGGAAGGGCTTCAAAGGCTCGACTGGCTCATCAGCTGGCAGGGAGCTAACCCCATCTGACAAGACATGGCACCCACTCGGGGAGGAGAGAGAGAGAGGACCTCACCTTACCATCCACACTGTTTTTTGAGTGTGATCTGGAAGCGGGTAAAAAAAAAAAAAGCACATTTGTTATGTAGATAAGGATGTATAAATGTGTGTCTTGGCATGTCAAGACAGCTGAGAATGACTTCACGCTTAGAGAGGTGCAGTGCATGCGGAGGGACTTGTGTCAAAGTCAAAGTGCCGGTTGGATTACGCAACCGAAGGACATCTTCTCTGAGCAACCGTTAAACATATGGACTAGGTGGAATCGACTTTGCACTCATTTGATTTCTTGGTGGGGTTTTAACAACCTTCCCTGAAGCGTTCAAGTTTCTTTCTTTTTTTTTTTTTTTTTTAATAATCCCATTCCTCCGATTCACTGTAGGGTGAAGGTATGGAAAGAAGAAAGCTGATTAGTTGTGAGGACACCTTGAACCGTGACCACAGAATCCAAGCTGTGTTCTCTACTGGAAAACGATGATAAAAAAAAAAAAAAAAAAAAAAATTCTGAAAGCCCCTTTTGAATATCTGACTCATGCTTTAATGTGTTTGACACAAAGTTTCTTGTTAAGCAACATTTAATTCTGTTTAAAGAGTTAAGAGCTGAAATGTCTTTTCAATACGGCAGCAACAAAGAAAACACAGCCAATTATTTAAACCAATTTTTTCATGGAAATTTCACAGCAAACAGGAAGTGGGAGCAATTATTCAAAATCTAAAATGAATCTCCATTCACTTAAAAACAAAAGTCTACACAATAGTTTACTATTTGCTGGTTTCTTTACAAGACATACTTTGTTGTCGAGTATAATAAATATTAATAATATAATAATATAAATGTTATAGGTAACAATTTTAATAGTATTATGTTCAACATAGTATTGTGGCAGGCGTGGGACTAATTGTTCCTTTTCTGTTTTAAGTAAAAGAATGAAATCAATATGATATATTTTTTTATGTAAATAACCAAATCGGTACCGTTATATCATAATAATATAAAACCACCCAATGTCTGTTACAGACTATTTTGCTGGGTATGTTGTTTTTTAACAAAGCGCAAAGTGAGGAGTCCGTCTAAAATAAAAACCAAACAGCAGGCCGCTTCATTTCCCCTCCGCCCCCCCATGTGACGCACAGCACAAATCAATCAGACCATTAAAGCTAAACAACATGACAGGGAGTCATTACTGTCCTAATCTAATTACCCGCAATAATCGCATCTCGTTATGCGTGTAATCATGATGTGGCAGCCACTCAGCGCCGCATGCGGGTCAGGTGGTGCCGTTTAATGAATCGGGACATGTGGAAACCAATGTCCGACCATCGATCGCTCAGTCAAAGTCGTCCCTGTCGGAGGTGGAAAGAGAGAGAGAGAGAGAAAGAGAGACATTCCCGCTTTGCTTGCTTTATTTATGAACACCGAAGCAGACAGCGCTTGCTGTCGCACACTCTGTCCGGGAAAGTGATGCATTTCTCTGCCGTCTCCTCGGCTTGACATCACCACCTTCTGCAGGATCAGCGGACGTCTCCTCGCGCCTCCGGGCCAGCGCGGCCGGGCTAAAAATAGGACTGTGGTTGTGACAAGTCCAGTGTGCGTCTGTGCATGAGCTACGTACTAATTTGGGAACGCATTAATGTCCTGTAGAAATGCGTTTACCTTTCACCGACGGCGGGTATTTGCAGTGAGACATGAGCTAAAGCTTTCAGATCCTAATCTTTTGATTAGGCCAGAAGAAACGCAGTCGGGGCAGGCTTGTTTGGTTTTAATCCCATGAAATCAAAGCTGCGGGCTAATATTTGGTTCAAGATTGTAATTACAGTCCATGTGTGAGCAGAGTGGCCATTCATCGCAAGACAAAAACAAAACCGAAGGGATTATGTGGCATTTAGAGATTAGCTATGGGCCATTGTTCTCCTCTGGGGTGTTGTGCAACTTGTGAACTCACCCATGTAGAAAGTATATTCTGTGTTATTTAGCAGAATATTTAGTACAGTAACCTCTTGTCTTTTTCACCTTAAAGTGCCCTCCAGCATCCCCATCGGTTACATAAAGAACGACCAACATCAAACATCCTGGGTAACAATACCCATCTGATATTAGATTGTGATGCAACAGTCTGCCAAATCAGTCAAGTCATTTGTCTGCTTTCATACCACGGAGAGGTCGGATAGCCATATGGCTGTGAAATCCTCTCATGCGTTCCGCTGTCCTGCAGCTGGATTGATGAAATTGTCTGTTTAGGGGGTTTGTGACTCATTTGCTTGCAGGATTAAGATACACTGTCCTGCAGGAGTATTCATACAGGGTGCAACGTAAAGTAGCTCTTGATTTTACAGTGGGACGGAAACTGATAGCTAAAAGTGTTTCTCAGAAATAGGTAGGTTGGTGGCATCAACTAACTCACTCACTCTTTGGTTACCTAGCAACTCAGTAATTTCGTGGTTACCTGGCAACAGCCGGTTGAGTAACTTTCACGGCAGCAGTTTCAGGTTTCGCCATCATGACGTGGAGTGAAAAGGAAAAAGTCATGCCACCAGTGTGGCAGTATTTCAGATATTTAAAACAAAAAAAGCTAATCAATAATTATTGATATCAACAATTATGAATAGACTGATATGAAATGCTTATATGAGGATGAGTTTTTCAGCTACATTGTCATCCATGGAATATTGGCAAGAAGAAAGCAAGGGTTGAAAGAAAGTCTTAAAAAAATATTCCCTTTGGGATTTGCCAGAAGCCTATTGGAGACACAGGAACAAAAATTGACTTTTTTGTCCATAACTAACACCGTCCATCACCCTGAACACACCACCCACACAATAAAGCGTGACATTAGCATCAGGCATGAAAAGCTGTTTTGAACTGATGGGAAGACTGATGGAGTGAAACACTGACAAGAATGTCAACTTCTAAAGTTGCACAAGACTTACAGGGTCTAGCGGCTTACACTTGGCATATCACTTAAAATCCCAGTAAAATCCGGCGGAGTTAGGGATCGTACCGTGACAAAACCTGAAGGAGGTGGTTGTTATGCGATAGCTGGCTTTGTCACGTATGAGCCGCCAACCAACGCTCTGTGTAAACAAACAACGGAGGGCCCCGCGGGTGGAGAAAGTTGTCTTGGAGCCCCGCAGCCCTCTTTAACCCCATTCCTTCCCCGGTTGCCACGGTTTCGACGCCACAATCCCCCTCAGCGACCTCATTTGCATAAATCTGTATTTCTTTTAAAGCCCGACTGACTGACTGCTGAGCTGGCAAAGGTTCTGCTTATGTAAGCAGGGCCTAATGGCACGCAGTTAGACGGTAAACACGGAGGACGATCTTTCCATCAGCGCAAACCTTAAAAACCCCGTTATTATAAGCAGCCAAAAAAATCCCATCTCCCATGTGCCATGTGGGCCTGTGAGGCAATCTGCAAACCAGGACTGCTTCTTCAGATCCAGTGAAAACAGTCTTTTTCATTCTAATGACATCATGTTGTGGTGCCATTAAGAGTTCCCCCCCCACTTTTATGACATTATAAACTATGATTTCATCTGAATCCAAATCCCAGAGAGAAAAGGAGGCCAGGCAAGTCTCAACTTGTGGCTTTGCTACTGTACACAAGTGCGGACAAAAGCTCCCTGCTGTTCTGTTTTGATCTAAATCTTCAAATGAAGTTTTTTTTTTTTTTTAACCTGCGACAACATGCAGGAAAACGGAGAAAGATACTGTCTGAAAACAACGTAATATTGGAATTTTTCCCAAATCCAAAAGGAAAGGAAGAAAAAAAAAATCTCTTGAATAAAACCACACGGCCTAAAGAGAACATTTCCTGTGCTGGTTTGAGCTTTAGCAACCTTTTGCCTACCCATGCAGGGTGGAAGGGATCTGTGGAGGGTTATTGGCACAGTAAATGCCACAAAGACAAAAAAATAAAAAAAGCAATTACGTAAGAGCGGCGTGGATAGACGGTTATCTCATCCCAACCGCAGCTACAGTGACGTTGGGCCGGAGCTCAGCAGCACTCCCGCTCGGTCCGGCAGCGTTGGGTGAAACTAAATGAAGACGACAGTGCTTAGACTTTGCTGTCGTCTGGAAAAATAAAGCCACTGGACGGGTAACAGGAGAACGGCAGCGAGACGCGACGCGCATCGGAGAGACAAGAAAATCTGGGTGGACAGGACAAACAAAGCTCAGTAAGCGCCACCGGATCCTGAACACGGTGGAAGACAATTATCTATGCACACTTACACTGTTGGGAATGTCTAATGATAATAAAAATATGGTAAATTGTACAATGGTACCTGCCTAAATCTGTGCTTGCTTTGCACTAAGAAGCTGGATTTTTCCTATAAATCGGCTGGCCGATAAATCGGTGCATCCCTTCTGCTAAGTTACATACGCAACCAAAAAAAAAAAAAAAAAAAAAAAAAAAAAAAAAGAGATCATTTCTGGTATAAATATACAGTAATTTTAACTGACATAGTATTTGGTGAGATATGCAAATACATTTACTTATCATAAATATATTATATTTACAGCCAAGTTCAAGTTTAATAGTAAACCTGGCTGGTTATATATTTTGCCAATGTGTTTCTTTTGATGGGAAGTAATATTAATATTTTAGAGTGGCCTGAACACAAGGCTGTCTTGAAATAAACAGAGATTTTTAGTAGGAAGCTAAGAATTAGGGTGATGGCCAAGAGGCCTTCCAAACTCAGAGCTTTGGAGTTTATAAACAAAGATAATATTTGATTCCAACCGGGAAAAAAAAAAAAAAAAGGAGGTCAGCATTTAAGAATTTGATTGTTTTAGTGCCAATAAATTATGAATAATAAAAACTATTCCACTCATTATTGAGAAAGGCTTAAACACAAAGGTTTTTTTTTTTGTGAAAATGGATCTTCTTTTTTTTTATATATATATATATATATATATTTATTTATGATTTTCAAGAATAAACAGGCAAATTAGAGGACGAAACATCAAGGATAAAAAAAACAAAAAAAAAAAAACTAACCAAAATCAACAAAACAAAAATCCACAAGACAGAACAATCAAAACACTGTCAGCTAACAAAGGGTCTGATAAGAGGATAAAATAAGTGCACATCAGATTATAGAGCGTTATCGAGCATGAGACAGAGTCCAAGCGAGTAACAGACATTTCTGAGGACATTGAATCAAACAGCTCACCACAGAATATGGAATAACAAGAAAAGATGAAAACAAATCACAATAAAAATGACGAAACGGTAAATGAGTAAAATAAAGTATTAGAAAATACAGGTCCAGATGTAAACGACAGTTATTTGAAAATGGATCTTCTTTTTACATCTATTTATCATCTTTTGAGAGATTCCCGTCTCATTTCCTGTCAGAAATAACTTTTTTGGTTAAATAAGAATATAATTTTAATAATAATGAGACAAAGCTATAAGTAACTTGAGGCTTTACTGTAGGTCAAATAACTGGAATAATCTGTACATTTAAAAGTTTCAATAACAAAAAATACTACAATGCTTTACAAGTCGCTGTCATTTAAAGACTGAAAGACTTGAGATTGACAGTATTTTCATAGTTTTCAAAGGTTATTTATCAAAACATACAAAGTGATTTTTCTGATTATTAATATTGTGAATTTCTTATGTCGAGTTTCTGGAAATTTCAATCTTTAAAAAAAAAAACAAACAAAAAAAAAACAACACCACTGACAGTTGTTGTTTTCCAGATAAATTAGTTTGTTCTCAAATAGCGTAATACTTTATTTTTTTTTATGATAATTTTGTGTTAGCTGTGTCTGTGCGACCACTGGTGTAATTTACCATAAGCAGATTATCTTAGCGTTTCAGCTTAAACACAACCTAACGCCTTCTGTGTCAGAGCGACCAGTGAGTTCTTGACAGAACTGTGTGAAATGCGTCCAAGCAGGGAGCAAATCACCTTCTCACGTGTTCAGATGCAAAATCTATTTTTAACCGAGAGTCTTGTAAGCAGCAGCAGCAGCAGAGAAATGACATCTTTAATCCTTAAAGTGACGGGTCATGTAGCGGGCTTTGGATGAAAGGCAACAGCACATCTATGTATGTTTTTGGACACTAAAGTGGGACTTCTGGGAAGTGAAGAGTCGACCGAAACGTTTGAAACTGCCAGTAAGCCGCAGCTGAGAAAAACCTCATGAGCTCCAACAAGCAAATATTAAGCAGATGCTTCTGGTTGTTATTACAGTTTGTTTTGGTTTTTGCCACCTGCAGGGCTGAAGACGAGCTGGTGGGAAACATGTCTGACCCATTTGTTTGATGGGAGCTCCCGAGCATTCCTCAGGTGTCCGAACTCGTCTAATTGTTGACTTGTTCCTCCTATATATCGGATTGGGCCTCAAACCAATTCATTCAGTTCTTGACGCAGCGGCTCCCGGCTCAGCTCAGTTCTAGTGACGCGTCAATAAATCAGAGGATGATTGGAAGACAATGATACCAAATTTGAATAATTTAGTTCATTACATAATGCCCTCCCACTGAAGAAGAAGAAGCTCTGACGTGAGTAAAGGTGATGCCAAATGTAAAATTAGATGCAATCAAACAAAAGCAGCTGAAGAATCTCAATGAAATGGCAATAAAAAAGAAGAAGCAGAAATCAGGATATAATTAGCTTAGTGTTTTTTCTGTTTTCAAAGGAATAACAAGTGGAAGCCAGTATGGGGATTGTGTGAAATGACCCCTATAATCCGCAAATAATTAGTTGGGTGATGTGAAACAATTACAACAGGGTCAGTTCGTAATTCACTGCGCTGTAAAACAAAGAGATTGAAAAGGTGAGCGGGAAGAGAGTTAGCGCTGACACAGGCGACGCGATCTGGTGTGCTAAGCACACCACAAGGGAACAATCCATCAAAAAAAAAAAAACACACACACAGCAGCAAACCTCATGTAGCCCTGCTCCAAACACATGACACTGATTAATCATGCCAGTAAACATCTAACTGTAGCCGATGAACGGCTCCATCAGGTGTTCCTGTTCCAAACATCGACCCTTTTCGGCGCTTCTCAAACAATAAAACTCTTGCTGCTACAGAGATTGTTTTTTCTTTTTTTTTTTTTTAATTTAGAGGCTTTAAAACCAATACGACGAGGAAGCACATTTTTAATTTATGTCCAGACCGGAGCTCAGACAGCATGTAGGGAGAATTTTAAGTACCGGCATATATTATTCAGAGGCATCATAAGTGTCGCGATCCATAAGTGCCACTGTAGAGCTGAAGCATTCTGTCCTGTTTAATAGGCCTAAAGCCCCTGTCTGCCTTCACAACCATTAGGTTTATTAGTGTTGCTTCTTCTAAGCGTTAAACACACACACACACACACACCACAAGCATGTGGACACACAGGAACAAATTCCATTAGCAAGTGAGACTAGAGGTTTATAGCCAGATGGTTAACCTGCCCTGAATCAATCTGATGAAGACCACAGTGGGACTCTATCTGGCCACACACACACACACACACACACGCGCGCGAGCGCGCCCATGCGCTCCCACACAAACACCTCATAAAGGCTAATGGCAAGCCATCAACTGGTAATTTTACTATTCACGACCTTATTATCAAGAAACACTTTCTCGCTTGTTGTTGGCTACACATGCAATGTCGTTTTGAAGCTGATACCACTGAAGCCATTGTTTTTTGTTTAGATTTTTTTTTCTTGTCTAAATACCAAACGGAGCAAGAAATGACATAGAGAAACAGGAAGTAAGGTCTGAAACCGTCGCCGCTGCGTTGTGAAACTTTGCCGGTGAGATACAAAATTTGCAAGCAGCCGAGAGAATTCAAAGTTTAGAGGAGATCTGATGCTTGACAAGAAGTTACTTAGAAGCTTTTTGCTGTAAAAACAATAATTGACAACAAAGATTTAGGTAGAAAACGTGAAACTGTAGCACAGTTCAGTTCAACTAAATGGATAGTTTGGGATTTCAAAAGTGCTAAAAGGTGATAAAAGTGATTATTTTACTAAAAGTAAATGCTCGTTATCTGCCTTTTATATAAATTCACAGCTAACCTCGAAAGGAGGCCGAGACCAAAATGGCCATCTATCACCGACTGTCGGCTTCGTTCCCCGAAAACACTGCAGCAGTTTGAGCGGGTGCCATTTTATAAACCTTCGAAATGGAGATGCAGAGATTGACTGATTGAGATCGATGTGGGAATGCCCCAGTAGGACAGCTGGGAAATATTGCTCTGGGAATTACATCTGTTTAGTAACGGAACCCTAAGAGCTTTTATTTGGACAAATATTCCAATCAGATACTTGATTTCTGGAAGGTATTTTGCTTCCCACTTGTCGACATAAACTCATTGGATTTGTCATGGTGAGCAAACAGATACTACAGTGTTACTGAGAAAGAGGCTTCTAGTAACTCTTTTTTGTTGTTTTTTTTTTGTTTTGTTAGAATCTCTGTGTATCAGAACTTCCATTAGGAACGATTACAGTTCATTTTTTTGTAGATGAAATTGATGCTAGCTTTGCAGCAGCACCGAGTGTTCAAAATAAGTAAATAAAAAAAAGGAGAAGTTATAAAAGAACACCAAAGGATGCATTAATATTTTGTGAACTTTAAATGATCATGTCTGCTGCCTTTAAAGCTGAAAAGACAAGACTGACTAAAAATGAGAATTATATTTAGTTTTTTGTGGTTTTGTTTTTTCAGAATACAGCATCCCACTCAAGTCAAACACAAGTTTGGGTCAGACACTCTTCTGTGTCCATTGTCGTCTGCAGAGTCAGCTGTCCTTTGAGAGCCGCCGTGTCAGCTCACATTAGCGGGGAGCGGCAACGGTCAGGCCCAGACAAGCGGTCAGCAGGTGGTCCACCGCCTCGCTGGATTTAACCAACACAACCAGAGCGAAGCGGACAGCGCCGAGGGGGAATGGTTTAGAAATGAAATTTAAATGAAATTTAAGCAAATCTAAATCTGAATCTACTGTGATTTGTGCAAAAAAAAAAAAAAAAAAAAAAAAGGTTTTAAAAAAACCTTTTAAGGGATCTAACTAAGCCCTTAGTGTTGTCTCTTTTTTTTTTTTTTTAAATGCAGGGTTATCAAACCTTTAATCATCTTACTGTAAAAGCCCCAGATTAGTATACAGCAACATATGCTGGCTTTTTGTCCTTAGCAAAACTCTCAAATCTTTTCCTCTGAAACATAAAGCCTCCCTGTTTAGAGAGAAACCCTGCATCTCGTCGCAGGAACAGCGCTCGGTTTGAAACCCCGGTCGGCCGTAAACGCGCCCGTAGGTGTGAATTTGCTACTCTCCTTCTCCCTGATAGGACGGCGACCTGGCCTGCTGGACAAACAGCGTGTTCTGGGAAACTGTCCAACATCCCTGAAAGCGTGTAGTGGATCAAATGGGGCGAGTAATGGATCGAGTGCTTTCTTTAATCTGTGCGGCATCGGCAAAATAACCCCCCCCCAAAAAAATAAATTGTAGTGATAATACAACAGCTTGTAGCGACCTAAATACGTCCACTGTTGCAGGTTATTTAAAAAAAAAAAAGAAATAACAGTAAAAGTGATGTCACATGAAGGAAATTGTTTGTTGTGCTTTTCCTTTTCCAGAGAAGTCACATATGTTATCTGTCTATCAACTATCTCCTCCTGTTATATGGAATTCCTGGAGGCAGAAAAAGGGATGGGCCCCGCCTTTCTTAACCCCCTCAAGTGCTTCTTATTACAACTTTATTACTGCCTAATGACAATACGCTCCACCCAGCGCAACCATCGGCCAAGTTCCTGTCAGGGTGAACTCCTCTGATTCATGTTCTTCAGAAATTTAAAGTCTCTGTGCCGTACTTCCCCATAAAGACAACAACATCTGCCGCCTTTGCACAAAGGAGGGGCGCTTCATGAGAAACGCTTCCCTGCGACGGGCGTAATTCATAAAAAGAAGAGCTGCAAATAAGACCACCGCTGAGATATTTAATGGTGACACAGCGTGGAAGCAGATGAAGCCGGTGCTGCGCCGATGGTGAAATACGCACTCAGAATGTCGTCCCCCCCGATGGATTTCGCTTCTGAATGAAATACAGAAAGGGGATTTAAAGCGTCGAGTCATAAATGTCAAGGAAGAACGTACTTACACAGCGGAAAGATGCAGTTAAGCATTAAGACTCGGAGGTATTGCCATTTATTGAATGATCTTAAAAAATATAGGGGTGACATAGCTTTACTAGCTAGATCAGCTTGTAGGTCGAGACGCTTGGAGAAATCAGCACCGCTCATTGGTGTGGAAGTTTTTACTGAGGGAAGAAGACTTTTTAGTATCATTAAGGAATTCAAAGATGGAATTAGAGGAAGCAAAATAGGAAGTTATAAGTAAACCATTTTCTACAACATGTCAGTTCAATCAACAGAAATACAGCAACACTGCTCAGTTTCTTCGTTTTCAGTCTTTAACCTCAATCATAAAACGTTCTGGTTTGGAAATGTTTGCAGATTTAAGGGAACTGAATAAACGGTGACTGAGGGTTGTTCTTTTTTTTTTTTTTTGCAATGCTAGCATGCTAAACATACTAATTATGAAATCTAAAAGTTTAAGATGAAAGCTTGTTAATTACACATAAAGCCATTTGCACCAGTAGCCTGTTAGCATTGCTACCTCACAAAAGTACGTTTCTGAGTTGAAATGTTTTATTTTCTGCATGAAGTTTGTATGTCTCTCTGGGAACTCCAGAGGCATGTGAGGTAAAATGACGTCTCTACGTTGAGAGTGTAGAGACATTTTCACTGTGTTTCCCAGGGAAGATGAAAGAAAGGACAGAATGAAGAAAAAACTGAAGGAAAAAAAAATCTTTTCAACTCTGTATCGGTGAGTCAAAGCGTTCTGAAAACGTGTGTTTTGAAATTGGTCACAAACTACAAGTGAAGCTTCTCTAGTCGCTTACGGTGCTGCCAGCCAATCCCACTAAAGATTTAAATGGCCAGCGCTGGCTCTTTCAAAGGAATCGCTTTTATGAATTGAGCTGTTTGGAGCGCTGCTGGTGCAGGATTTGTCTGGGCTTTGCGTCTCGTTAATAACGTCTCTTTCCCACATAATTCCTCCCTTCCTTCAATAGTGCACGCTCTTCTTTTTTTTCTTCCTCACAGCTTCGTCTCCACTGCGCTGCTCTATCCCCCTTTCATCTTTTTAGTTTAAATGTTATTCATTTCCAGCCCTCGCTGCTTGAGCCTTCAGATCTTCTGCTGACCCTACATAGCCTCAAACCTCCTTCTGCTTTTTTTCCTTTTTTTTTTTTACGTATTTCTTCACTTTTAAAACTTCAGCGTTCTCCCTGATGGCTACTCATGCGGGCACCTCATCCATCCGGTACACTGCGTTGCCATAACCGTGGCAACACAGCTGAAATTGACTGCCAAGAGTCTGCTTTCGTTCTTGCTATCTCCTCCTCTGTTTTGCAAACAGTTAATTATTAACTTCTGCATGGAAAGTGCTTGCAGGAGACACCGTTTGTGCAATTTCAGGTTGCATAAACTCCGCCATATCCAGCCTCACAATTCCCAGTTTAATTCCAACTGGTGTATCTTACTGCATTATGCAACCGACTACAGGGAGGCCCCTGGGGGCATATAGCATGGATTCCTCCTTAAAGAAGCGCAGCTTAGCAGCAATCAACAGCCAGAAATACAGCATCAATTCATCTGCATTCCTCCTATAACAGGACTGAGCTTGTTTAGAAGCTTTGCAGAGAACAACATAACAAGAGATGTCAGGAGAGATTTGTAAAAAAAAAAAGCGTTGAGAAGTGGACAGTGGAGATGAGCAAAGTCAAATGAGGTGCCTCTCTGTGGTGAAAGCAGAGCACAGCACAACCCATAATGGTGAGGAAAAAAGAAAAATAGAGGCCTTGTATCCTAGCAACAAGCAGAAAGAGAACGCCGCTTGCTCTGCAGTGTCCTCCGTTGCTCCTGGATCTCGAGCCTTACATCTTTCACAAAAGTTCACCTCAGCAAAAATCTTCTAGACCGCTCTCCGTCTTTCCCCTCCCCATCATCGGCCGATGTTGCGCCGCTGCAAGAGCACTTTCATCAACTCTGCGCGTGGTTTCTGAAGGGTTTCAGAGGCGGCCTCGGCTTACGCCGCATCCATCATACACAGGGCTACGTGCCATGTGTTTAAAGGAGCGGTGGGCAGAGATGTAGCACTGCATCCTACTTTGAAAATCCTTTTAAGCCATCCTCTTCAAAAATTCTCTGCCACAGTGCAGCGGGCCATGGCACAGCTACAAAAATCAATGCCTTAATCCCCTTTTACATCTTTTGTTGACTGAGGGGAGATTCAGCAAGATAGGACAGCCTGCCAGTGATAACACTGAGAGACATCTGAAATTCCTCATGGCTGCTTTTCTGCTCTGAAGTGGAATCACAGAATGGATACGGATGCTGGCAAAGACAGCTACAGGTAAGGGCTGGTTTATTGGCACCGATGTGAGTTTATTGACGACCGTTGCCAATCCAAGTTCCTAATCAAAGTTCCACTTCTGTACATTTGAATTATCGTATTTTATTGTGCTTTATTTTCTCATTCTTACTTAAGAATGAGAAAATAATCTGATATCTGAATAAACGGCGCCAGGTTTTTACTAGAAGTGAAAGTTTGAAAACGATACTCAAACTCAAGTTTGAAAAGACCTCAAACTGTAAAACTGATCTATTACTCATTGAAGTGAAAATCAACAAATACAACAACAATCTCTAACTTATGGGAATCTGAAAAATTCCCATTGCCCATATAGCTACCTTGAAAAGACAAAATTTAGCTATAGTTTATTCTGTAAAGTTGAAACATTAACAAAAGCTCCCAAATTCCACTAGAAAAACTGATCCAAAGAAAAACGTAGAGGTTCTATGAAACAGTTCAGGTGAAATTTAAGCCATCGTTGTTGTTGTTTTTTTGTTTTTTTAACAAGATGAGTTTTCACCATCATACAATAAACAGCTAAACTAAACTACCAGGAAAAGAAAACTCCCCCGAAAAATTCAGAGACAGTCTTTTGTTTACATGCAAATTAATGCAAATATAATTATCCCGGAACCTCTCTGATTATCGGCCAAGTCTCAAAACGGCACTAAATGAAAACGGAATCGCTCTCTTTCTTTGATACCACAAGAGAAATTACATTGCCATTAAGATGAGGAAAAACAAATACTTAAAACTGAAGAGTTAACAAGCCTCTGCAGCCTTGCAAATTGGAGCCTGGGTCAAAAAATGTGCTGATGCTGAACTCTTCCCAATCGCAGTGGAGGAGTGAAGATGAGAACTAAAGTGCAGACGAGAAGAATAATTGGCTGTCATGGGTGTCTGCTCCTCTCAGCATGTAAGTGAGATGAATAACTGGCTTCATTTGCCTCCCTGACACTAACCAACTGCGAATTTAAAGAGCCATCTGGACAGAAACTATCCATAAAGAGTGGTACACTCTCTTCTAAATATCCGTCACTGGCAAAATCCTAAAGCAAACCCAACGTTTCATGCTATAATCTCCTCCTACATCCAAGCAGCCAGTATGTAATCAGGGCGTCTTTTATACATTCGCAAACCCCAAAGACGACTCTGGCGTTTAAGAGGATCGGAAAGAGGCCCGAGAACATCTCCAGATTTTTTCCCCTGGTGGCTGTTACATGGCATTAATGCTAACGCAATTATCCTCTAATTCCATGATACACGCAAACTGATGAGAAGATGAAGAGCTTTTGTGCTCGTATCCCTTTCCCTCCGCCGCCAGTTATCGATTCTGCCAGATGAGCCCGTTTTTCGTCCACTTGCATTATCAGCTTTCACATAAGCGCTTTACAATCGTCGCAGTCAGTGGAATTGAATGCCCAACATTCGCCTCGGTTCAAGCGAGCAAAAGGCTGCGGGTCGGCTCACAAAAAGGTAAAAGCTGGCTCTGTTAGGTGGGGGGTGTTTGTAGCATCTTCTTGATGGAATTCCAGCAGCCGTTTGACATGTGATTGCTAGGCCAAACACGACCCGCTAAGCAGACTAGCTACATTCTTACTTTTACTATCTAAAATCTGAAAGCAAAAACAAAACGCTCCCACTTAATTCCTCCACACAACCCCTTCAAACTCCCTGCCTTCCAGGGTATCCGGTTTCTGCATTCACCTCACATACGATTCTGATTGTCATCCAAACGTCCCAACCTCGTCCCAGGTTAAAAGTATCAAGAAGAAGGAGAGAGAGAGAAAGAGAGAGAGAGGGGTGCCTTCACCCTCAGTCCAAACTAAAGCAGACACATGTTTAGTTACACACCCAGGCCTGCAAGAGGAAATTGGTCTGCAGAACAGCAAAGAAATGACACCTGAAACCATCCAAATAGAAGGAAAAAAAGATTCCAGGGGATGGAGCAATAGTGCTGCAGACTGTAAAATTCATTCCAGATGCTTCAGCCGACCGTCAAAACTCCAAATTATCTCATCCATCTTAGCGGTCCAATGCCGGTTTCACATGTTTTTGCATGCACAACAGCTATGCGGTGAAGTCATGCTGCTGAGGCGCTTGAATATTTATTTACCACAGCATATTCCACATACATTCCCAATAGGTACTCTATATCCCCTGGTCCGACGACCTGTGTGTCATGTTAGAAATAGAGGTCATTTTGCACTCAAGAAACCAAATCTATTACCGGCAGAATGAGTCGGGCGGGGGGGGGGGGGGGTTTGGGGGAAAGGCGACATCGTTTATAAAAATCAAAAAAAAAAAAAAAA